>NW_027398226.1:0-12820 GCF_003265705.2 Callorhinus ursinus
GCAGCCTCCCCGTTCTCCTAAACCTGTGTTCCCTCTAAATAGTTCTTGAAACACCCTCTCTGCCTCCGCCTCAGACCCTTCTTGCCCCCTCATTCTGCCGCTGCTCACGCTCTCTTCCGCCTACCCTATCCCCCCATAAATTCCCTCCCTTCCCCTTCAAACACTCCCATTAGGGCATCTGGGTCTGGGTACAAGCAGTCTCTCCCTCGTTCCAACCTGCCAGGGGTTACCGTGGAGACCATGCAGGCCCCGCCTCCTATCCTGTCTTTCTATTACTATTGGCTGATTGAGGTTGCATGTGATAGGGTGGGGAATCCAATACTCACATGGCTGCTGATTGGTCTGAAGGAGTTCAAGCTCTTCCTACTCTGTCAGGTGATTGGTCAATTCCAGGAGTTGTTTTTATTTGTTACGAAGGTTGTTTATATGTCTTGGATACAAGTCTTTTCTCAGATAGGTGATTCGCAAGTGTTTTCTCTGGGTCTGTAGCTTATCTTTTTAATTTTTTAACAGTGTCATATGCAGAGCAAAGTTTTAAATTTGCCTTAAACCCAAATTATTTTTTTTCTTTTTATGGACGTGCTGTTGTTGTCATGTCTAAGAATTTCTCTGTTTAATCCAGTGTCAGGAAGATTTTCTCCTATGTTTCTTTCCAAACGTGTGATAGATTTACATTTTACATTTAAATCTGTAATCCATATTGAGTTCATTATTGCATAAGAGGTGAGGTTTTCTTTTTTTTTTCTTTTTAAGATTTTATTTACTTGCGAGAGAGAGCAAGCGAGAGGGAGGGGGAGAGAAAATCTGAAGCTGACTCTGCACTGAGCACAGGTCCTGACCTGGGGCTAGATCCCATAACTGTCATGACCTGAGCTGAAACCAAGAGTCTGATGCTCACCGACTGAGCCACGGGTGACCAGAGGTGAGGTTTTAGATGAGAGGATGATGATGATTTTAATTTTTTTTTCAGTTAATTAACACCATTAAAAAACCCTAGGGGCGCCTGGGTGGTTCAGTGGGTTGGTGTGGAACTCTTGGTTTCAGCTCAGGTGGTGATCTCAGCGTGGGTGAGATGGAGCCGCCAGTGGGACTATAGCGCAGAGTCAGCTTGAGTTTCTCTCTCCCTCTCCCTGTCTCTGCTCTGCACGCTCTCTCTCAAATAAATAAATAAATCTTAAACAAACAAACAAACAAAAAACAGCCCTGGGGCGCCTGGGTGGCTCAGGTCATGATCTCAGGGTCCTGGGATAAAGCCCTGCCTCAGGAGCTGGGGCTCAGCTCTCCCTCTCCTCAGCGCCCCCCCTGCCCCACGTTGTTTTCTCTCTTACTCTTTCTCTCTCAAATAAATACATTTAAAAAAATCTTAACAAAACAAAAAACAAAAACCCTATTCTTTCTATGATAAATTGCATTGACCTTCTTTTGAAAATAAATTGGCCATATCTGTATAGGTCTCTTTCTGCGCTGTTTGTTCTGTTCTGTTGATCAATGTGTCTGTCCCTTGGCAAATACCACACTGTCTTTTAATGTAGATTTACAGTGATTCTGAAAGTCAGGTAATATGAGTACTCCAACTTTGTCGGTCTTTTTCGGAATTGTTTGACTATGTGTAGATCTACAAGTCTTGTTGGTCTTTTAATAGGAATTGCATTAGCGTTTCAGATCAATTCAGGAGAGACATGGAACCTCCTTTTCACCAGCATGGAAAGCCTCCCCGTTTATTTATGCCTTTTATTTCCTTCATCAGCAGCTGTAGTTTAAACACACAGCTGATACACGTAATTATTTAGATTTACACCCAGCTACTTGCTTTGTGAGAGCTATTGCAAATGGCATTATGATGATCATTTTTTGATAGCTGTTGTTTTATTTATTTTTATTTATTATTTTGTATAGAAGTATAATTAACATACAGTGTTATATTAGTTTCAGGTGCACAATGTAATGATTCAGCAATTCTTTATATTACTCAGTGCTCATCAAGATCGGTGTACTCTTAATCCCCTTTATTTATTTAAATAAATCTGATTTCTGATTGTTCATTGCTAGCATAAGGAAACACATTGGATTTTTGTGTGTTGATATTACAAACTGTGATCTTGCTAAACTCATTTTATCAAAGAGGCCGAAAGTAAAAGGATGGAAAAAGGTATATCATTCTGGAGTGATATTAATATCAGATGAAGTATATTTCAAAGAGTAATACTGGGGGGGTGCCTGGCTGGCTCAGTCAGTGGAGCATGTGACTCTTGGTCTCAGGGTGGTAAGTTCGAGCCCCATGTTGGATGTAGAGACTACTTAAAAATAAAAAATAAAAAATAAAAAAATCTTATTAAAAAAAAAAACCCAAAGAGTAATACCAGGGAAAAAGAAATTTGTTTCTTTTTCAAGAAGGACACAATAGTTCTACGTGTTTATACACCTAATAACAGAGCTTCAAAATATATAAAGGAAAAAACTTTAGAAAAATCTAAGCCTAAGTCAGCCTGCACTTAGGGGAAATGCCTCACTGTCAAGGAAAACTAACATACACCAATCACAGCCTTCTAAATCCCTTCCCTTAGAAAATAGGACCTGCTAGCCTTTATGAAAATCCCTGACCTCCTAGCCAATCATACCGTTTCCACATTTCTTCTTCTAAAGCTCTATAAAGGTCAGTGTTGCCTAAAATCATTTGAGAAGGGTTTGCCACTTCTTGAGAAGCACTGTATCCCCCCAACCCATGGATTGTTTTCCCTCGAATAAAGGACATCAAAGTCATTACTAGATCATATTATTTTTGTCACTTGACACTAAAGTAGAAAATCTGTAGGGATACAGAAGACTTGAACAACACCATCAACCAACTTGACTGAATTGACATTTATAGAACATTCTACCCCCAAACACCAGGCTATGCATTATTTCCAAGTGCACCCAGAACAATTATTGAAATGGATCGGCTTTTTTATTTTATTTTTTAAAATTTTTTATTGTTATGTTAATCACCATACATTACATCATTAGTTTTTAATGTAGTGTTCCATGATTCATTGTTTGTGCAGAATACCCAGTGCTCCACGCCGAACGTGCCCTCTTTAATACCCATCACCAGGCTAACCCATCCCCCCACCCCCCGCCCTTCTAGAACCCTCAATTTGTTTTTCAGAGTCCATCATCTCTCATGGTTCGTCTCCTCCTCCGATTTCCCCCCCTTCATTCTTCCCCTCCTGCTATCTTCTTTTTTTTTTCCTTAACATACATTGCATTGTTTCAGAGGCACAGATCTGTGATTCAACAGTCTTGCACAATTCACAGCGCTCACCATAGCACATACCCTCCCCATTGTCTATCACCCAGCCACCCCCTCCCTCCCACTCCCCACCACTCCAGCAACCCTCAGTTTGTTTCCTGAGATTAAGAATTCCTCATATCAGTGAGGTCATATGATTCATGTCTTTCTCTGATTGACTTATTTCACTCAGCATAACACCCTCCAGGTCCATCCACGTCATTGCAAATGGCAAGATCTCATTCCTTTTGATGGCTGCATAATATTCCATTGTGTATATATACCACATCTTCTTTATCCACTCATTTGTCGTTGGACATCTTGGCTCTTTCCACAGTTTGGCTATTATGGACATTGCTGCTATAAACATTGGGGTGCACGTACCCCTTTGGATCCCTACATTTGTATCTTTGTAGTAAATACCCAGTAGTGCAATTGCTGGATCGTATGGTAGCTCTATTTTCAACTTTTTGAGGAACCTCCATACTGGAAATGGATCGGCTTCTTGACCATGAAACAAGTCTCAATAAATTTAAAAGGGCTCAAGTTATACAGTGTTCTCGGTGATATAAATGGAATTAAATTAGAAATCAATAATGGAAATATAGCTGAAAAATCTCCAGATATTTTGAAACTAAGTATTTTAAAATTTCCTACAGTTCAAAAAAGAAATCAAAAGAAAAATGAAAAAGCATTTTGAACCGAATATAAGTGAAGACACAAAATGTAAAAATATGTGGAGGTTGTCAAAGCAGTAGTTAAGGGGAAATTTATAACAATAAGTGGCTGTTTTAGAAAAGAACAGTGTCTTAGTCCACTCAGGTTGCTATAACAAAATGCCATAGACTGGGTAGCTTATAAACAACAGAAATGTATTTCTCACAGTTCTGGAGACTGGGAAGTCCAAGATCAAGGTACTGGCAGATTCAGTATCTGGTGAGAATGCCACCTTCCTCATAGACAGTAGTCTTCTTAGTGTAATCTTATGGTGGATGTGGCAAGGGATTTCTCTCAGGCCTCTTTTATATTGGCCCTAATCCCATACATGAGGGTTCTGCCCTCATTAGCTAATCACCTCCCAAAGGCTCTACTTCTAAGTTAGCGATGAGGCTTAAGTGAATTTTGTTGAGATACAAACATCCAATCAATAGCAAGCCATCTAAAATTAATGATGTCTGCTTCCTCTTTAAATATCTGGAAAAAAAGAAGAGAAAATTACCCTAAAAGTAAGCACAAGAGTCTTTTCAACAAATGGTGCTGGAAAAGCTGGATATCCACATTGTAAAAGAATGAAGTTCAACCCTTACCTTATACCATCTATCAAAATTAACTCAAAGTGGATCAAAGACCTAAAAATAAGACCTAAAACTATAAAATTTTAGAAGAAACATAGAGAAAGCTTCATGACATCAGATTTGTCAGTGGTTTCTTGGATATGACACCAAAACCAAAAATAAATAAATGGACTCCATCAAAATGAAAAAGTTCTATGCATCAAAGGACATAAAAGAATGAATAGGCAACCTGGAATGGGAGAAGATATTTGCTAATCATATATCTGATACGGGGTTAATATCTGGAATATATAAAGAACTCCTACTACTTAACAAAAACAAAAATAACCTGATTTAAAAATGGGCAAAGGACTTGAATAGACATTTCTTCAAATAAGGTATGCAAATGGCCAATAAGCATATGGCCAATAAGCTCGACATCACTAATCATTAGGGAAATGACAATCAAAATCACAACGAGATATCACCTCATACCCATCAAGATAGCTACTATTAAAAAAAAAGCAGAAAATGACAAGTGTAAACAAGGTAGTGCAGAGAAATTGGAACATCTGTGCACTGTTGGTGGGAATACAAACTGGTATAGCTGCTATGGAAGAATATGTGGTGGTTCCTTAAAAATAAAAAATAGAATTACCATACGAAGCAGCAATTCCACTTTTGGGTATATATCCAAAAGAATTGAAAACAAGGTCTGTAAGAGGTATTTTTGCGTCCATGTTCACAACAGCATTATTCACAATAGTCAAAAGGTGATACTAACCTTAAGTGCCCATTGATAGATGAATGGATAAATAAAATGTGATAGAGTTTCTTATGGTTTGCTTCCCTCTTTCTTTTTTCCCCCTTCCCATATGTTCATCCGTTTTGTTTCTTAATTTCCACATGTGAGTGAAATCATATGGTATTTGTCTTTCTCCAACTGACTTATTTCACTTAGCATAATACACTCTAGCTCCATCCATGTCATTGTAAATGGCAAGATTTTATTCTTTTTGATGGCTGAGTGGTATTCCATTGTATATATATACCACATCTTCTTTATCCATTCATGAGTCGATGGACACTTGGGCTCTTTCCATAGTTTGGCTATTGTTGATAATGCTGTTATAAACATTGGGGTGCATGTACCTCTTTGAATCTGCATTTTTGTATCCTTTGGGTAAATCCCTGGTAGTGCAACTGCTGGGTCTTAGGGTATTCTGTTTTTAACTTTTTGAGGAATCTCCATACTCTTTCCCAGAGTGGCTGCACCAGTTTGCATTCCTACCAACAGTGTAAGATGGATCACTAAATTCTCCTCCTGAAACCAATATTACACTATATGTTAACTAACTAGAATTTAAGTAAAAATTCAAAAAAGAAAAAAAATGTGATAGATATCCTTAAAAAGGAAGGAAATTCTGATATATGCTATAACATGGATGGACCTTGTGTACATTACGCTAAGAAAAATAAGTGTCACAAAAAGACTGACACTATATGATTCTACTTATGTAAGGAACCCTAGAGTAGTCAAATTCTTAGAGACAGAAAGTAGAATGGTGGTTGTCAAGAGCTGGGAGGAGGAAGGGAATGGGGAGTCGTGTTTATTTCATTTTATTTTTTTTAAAGATTTAATTTATTTATTTGACAGAGACAGACACAGCAAGAGAGGGAACACAAACAGGGGGAGTGGGAGAGGGAGAAGCAGGCCTCCCGCCGAGCAGGGAGCCCGATGCGGGGCTCGATCCTAGGACCCTGGGATCATGACCTGAGCCAAAGGCAGACGCTTAATGACTGAGCCACCCAGGCGTCCCTATTTTACTTTTTTTAAAGATTTTATTTATTTATTAGAGAAAGGGAGAGAATGAGCAGGCAAATCGGCAGGTAGAGGGAGAGGGAGAAGCAGGCTTCCTGCTGAGCAGAGAGCCGCTCATGGGACTCGATCCCAGGACCTTGGGATCAGGACCTGACCAAAGGCAGACGCTTAACTGACTGAGCCGCCAGGTACTTTGAGAGTTGTGTTTGATGGGTATAGAGTTTTAGTTTTACAAGATGAAAAGACTTCTGGAGATTGGTTGAAATATGAAATGTACCTCACAATACTGAACTTTAAAGATTTTAGAATAGTAAATTTTGTATTATGTGTATTTCACTACAATTTTTAAAATGCTATTTACAGTAGTATCAAAAATATTAAATACTTCAGGATAAATCTGACCAAAGGCATGCAAGATTTGTACATTGAAAACTACAAAACATTGCAAAGAGATTTTAAAGAAGGCTTGAGTAAATGGGGAGATGTACCACATTCACAGATTGGAAGACACAAAATATTGTTAAGATGTCAATTCTCAAATTGATTTATAGGGTCAATGCAGTCCCAATGCAGGCTTTTTCTTGTAAAAGAAATTTCCAGCCTTATCCATAAATTCAGATGGAAATAAAAAAGAACTGGAACAGTCAAAACAACTTTGAAAAGGAAGAGATGGGAGAACTCATACCCTTTCACTTCAAGGCCTGTTATAAGGCAGAAATTAAGACAGTGTGGGATTAGCTTCAAAAAAGACAAACAGATCAATGGAAAAGGGTAGCCTATTCTTAGTTCAGAGATAGATCTTAACATATGTTGGCATTTGGGGTTTTTAAAATGCGCAAAAGCAATAGAATGGAGAAGGCCAGTGTTTTCAACAAATGTCCTGGGAATAGTTGGGTATCCATATACAGAAGAATACACTTAGATGCACACCTTGTGCCAACTAAAAATGACCTCAACATGCACCCTAGATTAAATGTAAAACCACAACCATAAAACTTCTAGAAGAGAACATAAAACGAGTTAAGCAAAGATATCTGAGATTCAACAACAAAAGCATGATGTGTTAAAAAAAAAAGGTAAAATTAGCCTCACAAAGTTAAAACTTCTGCTCTTCAAAAGACATTGTTAAGGGGCGCCTGGGTGGTGCAGTCATTAAGCGTCCAATTCTTGGTTTTGGCTCAGGTTGTGATCTCAGAGTCATGAGATTGAGCCCCATGTTGGGCTCCGCACTCAGCATGGAGTCTGCTTGAGATTCTCTCTCCCTCTCCTTTTGCCCCTCCCATTTGTGCCCTCTCTCTCAAATAAGTAAATAAATAAATATTTTTAAAAAGACACTGCTAAGGGGCGCCTGGGTGGCTCAGTCGGTTAAGTGGCTGCCTTCAGCTCAGGTCATGATCCTGGGGTCCTGGGATCGAGCCCCACGCCCAGCTCCCCGCTCAGCAGAGAGCCTGCTTCTCCCTTTCCCTCTGCCTGCCACTCTGCCTACTTGAGCTCTCTCTCTATCTCTCTGTTGAATAAATAAATAAAAATCTTAAAAAAAAGACACTGCTAAGAGAATTAAAAGAAAATATGGTAAAGGACTTGATTCCAAAATAGATCACAAACTCTCAAAACTCAATAGTAAAACAAACCAATAGAAATGGGCAAAAGATTTGAACAAAAACTTTATCAAATAGGTAAAGGTGCTCACTATCATTAGCCATTAGGCAAATGCATATTAAAATCACAATGAGACACCACTACATACCTACATTGTAGTTGTGGCTGCAATTAAAAAAAGTAATCATACCAAGTTTTGGCAAAGATTTGGAACTCTCATACTTGGCTGATAGGAATGTAAAATGGTACAACCACTTTCGAAAAACACTTTGGCAGTTTCATAAAAGTTAAACATACATCTACCATATGATTCAGCCATCTCACTCCTAGGTATTTATCTAAAAGGAATGAAAGCATATATATCCATACAAAAACTTGTATATGAATGTTTACAACAGCCTTGTGTGTGTGTGTGTGTGTGTGTGTGTGTGTGTGTGCAACTTCCTGGAAGTGTCCTAAAAGACAGGTCCACTTTCCCTTCCTCTGTCTCACTGCCTTGGATGCACATATGATGGCTTTAGCAGCCATTTTGGGCTTTGTGGATGAGTGCCCCAGATTAGGGAACAGGAACAGATGGATGGAAGGAACCCTACCTTGACATTTTGAGAGGCCTTCAGGCCAGTCCTAATCACCAAACTCCAGACTTCTGTGTGAGAGGGAAATGCCCTCTACCTTGTTGAGAGTGTATGTGTGGTTTCCCACCTTGCCCCTGCTCTGTTACTTGCTGCTGAACCTCAACCTAATTAATAGTTCACCTCACTGTTCTTCTGGTCCATGAGTCCGGGTCATCAGTGTTGACCTTAAAAGAAAAAAGCCATCTATTTTAGCAGAAAATGAGTTTATTCAGGAATAGCAGGGGAATTGTAATTCAGGACAAGCAAACTATGGCAAATCTTAGGCCAGTCCTAAGAACAGGGGACAAGGGCTTACTTTTATAAGAGAAAGGGGGAAGTTGGGAAGGGCTGTTTCCCTGAGTTCTCATTGGCTGGGCTGCTGGGGGTGCTAGGAGCAAGTCTCCCTCCTGCTGGGATATGTAAAGCAAGCTTCTTCCTGTTGGGAAATGAATATTTGCTTCTTATGGCAAGTGGTAGTGGGTGACAGCCTTCTCTTTAGGGCTTCCTGACTCCATTTAAAATAAGGTTTCTTTTATTTATTTTCACATCAGCATCATTTTATTTTTTTTTAACATTTAATTTATTTGTCAGAGAGAGAGAGAGAGAGAGCAGCAGGGGGAGCGGCAGGCAGAGGGAGAAGCAGGCTCCCACTGAGCAAGGAGGCTGATACAGGCCTGGATGGATAGCAGGACCCTGGGATCCTGACCCGAGCCAAAGGCAGACGCTTAATCAACCAAGCCACCCAGCGTCCATTCACACCAGCCTTACAAGGTGTGGGGTTAACAATCAAAACCAGCCAAAAGCCCTTGCAGTCTGAAGTCTCAGGTATTTGCTCTGACTTGTAGGGAAAGCGCCGCACTCCCTGCCCTTGCTGCCCTGAGAGGCGCTCCGTGTCCAGCCCAGGCATTTGTGGGCAGGGGCAAAGCTGGTTGTGCCGAGGAGGTGTCAGCGTTGTAATGGAGAGGGAAGAAATGGAAGCCAGAGGCTTTACCACCTTTGCCCTGGGGGAGGGGCAGCTGTGTCTGTCACATCAGTTGCGTGAATTGTGTTTTAAGGACAAGCACTTTCATGGTACTTACTTCATGTGAGGTTCTGTGAACTCATTTCATCCTCACAGCACTCCCTGCGAGTTCTGTCATAAAGGTGAGAAATCTGAAGCAAAGGAAGGTTAGTTAGCTTCAGCACTAGGTCCTGACTTGGGATTGGACTCTGGCAGGCTGGCTCCAGCATCCATGTGCCTGCCCCCATCTGTCCAGGGAAGGCCTGGCTACTCCAGCAGTCCGCACCGTGGGAGGCCCCTGGAACCAGGCAGAGCAGCATACATCCCTCCCTTTGCACTTGATTCTCTCACCAGCCCTCAATCTGGCTAACGCAGACAGTCCTCATTCCAGGGGCTAAGGAAATTCCATAAACTTTGTTTGATCCTGGGCTGGGAATGAAAAGGTGCTGAGGCCACTCACTAGCAAGGAGGGGTGTCCCTTCCCTTGGGAGAGGCCTGTGTCCCGGACTCTTGTTTCACACTAGTAGAAGGACTGAGGGCCTCTCCACGGACAGGGAGGTGAGTACGAGGCCCTAGAGATTCTTGAGTCAGCTGATCCCAGTCCATGACCACTGTGGAAAACTGTCAAGAGCAAGCTGATGAAAGTGGGGGGCATGATGGGGGGGCAGAACAGGCTTGAAAGAGAGGGTGGCTCGAGGATGTCTGATAGTCTGAGAGCAAAAGTGATGGATGTTGCTCTAAGGCCAAAACTTTATTTTTTAAAAGAGGGTTGTTTTTGTTTTTTTACTGTTTTACTAATGTATAATTGACAAAACTGCAATATATTTAAAGTGTACAACATGGTAATTTGATATACATATACATTGTGAAATTATTACCACAATCAAGTTCATGAACACAAACATCACTTCATAGTTACCTTTTTGTGAGAACACTTAAGATATACACTCCAGCATATTTTAAGTATATAACACGGTATTGTTAACTATAGTCACCATGTTATATATTAGACCCTCAGATATTATTCATCTTATAACTGAAAGCTTGTACTCTTTTCCCAGACTATCCTCATATCTTCTTTATTCATTCATCCATTGTTGGACACTTGGGTTGTTTCCAATCTTAGCCATTGTGAATAATGATGCAGTGATCACAGGTTGCAGATATCTCATTGATTTTATTTCCTTTGGATGTGTACCCAGAAGTGGGATTGCTGGATCATATGGTAGTTCTAGTTTTAGTTTTTTGAGGAATCTTCATACTGTTTGCTTTAGTGGCTGTCAAAATTTACATTCCCACCAGGAGTGCAAAGCGTTCACTTTTGGGTAGAGAATTTTAAGAAGGTAGTGGAGGTTCTCCAGTCTCTCATCTTCTGCCTCAATTCAAAATACTCTGAGTCCTTAGAAGATGGTGGAATCACCAAGTGGGAGGAGCCTGGATCCTTGACTTAGTATGTGGGCCACCGGAGATGCCCACATTGGGAGGATCTGTGAGCATGAAATAAAGTTCTGTCGTGTGAGCTGTGGAATTGGTGGGGTTTGTTATAGCTGCTAGCATGACCCTCAACAATATACCTTCTAGAATTCACTGTCCACTAGCCTAGTGCATCTCAAACTGTTTGTGGTTGTGGAATAGGAGTGCCTATTTTGATATCTCTAATCTGTCATCGATAGATTTTTGGTCTATACCCTGTTGAACAAGACAAGTTTATTGATCATATACTTGGATGTCTTGGCAATGCCAAATTGCTGTAAGTTTCACAATACCTACTAGCAATCTCTACACTTATTTTGCAGATCATTAAGAGTTGGTTATAATAGTAAGGTCAATCAGAAAGGGGTCTTATCTTGCTGTGTTGAGATCCTAGTTCCTAGCTCCTAGTACAGTGCCTGTTACATCTTAGGTGATCAGAGTGTATTTGTTGACTTATGAATAAATCACAAGCATTACAGGTGGTGGTTTGAGGTGGGGAGGAGGCACCATACCTGGTATAAAAACTGTGTACACTCATAACCTGACCTGAGTTCTAACCAGTTCACCGACAGTGGCTCAACTCCCTGGTTTTCTGGTAGACCACAAGTACTCCAGGGCAGTTCTGCCCTTGTACCTTCCCACCACTTCGTTTTCCCCTATGAGAGATTGGACTACTCTGGACTGCCACTGTCTAGTGATATGTGTGTCTTCCACCCTGGTTTATAAATTCTGAGAGGGTGTGGAAGGATCTGAAGTTGTCACTGTTAGGTCCCCAGAATGAGGCAGCACAGCCAAGGTCTTTGACAGCATAAATAGATTTAGGGCATGAATGCATGAATGTGGGCAGAGGGAGGCTACCCTGGGGAACCAGTGCCCTATCCTGTATCCCATGGCCCACATGCCTTGGCAGGATCCCACTGTTGGTCTTGGGATCGGGTCCAATAGGTTTTCTTGAGCGACCACTAGGAAGTGGTCGCTCCCATCACCCACCTCAAGTTGCTGGCTCAGGCTGTCAATACTTGGCAGTCCAGACATTGAGGAGCAGTTGTCCCATTTGGCCCAAATGGATACTTAGAGCCAAGGTGACTGACACTACTGTATATATTTGGTGGTTTGTTCATGAGCTGAAGAGGAGGTTACCGAGCAAATATGGTCATTATGATCACAATCCAGGTGTTGAGTATACCGAGGCATCCCAAAGAAATTGCTATGATTGAGAGTACGCAGGTTGTCTCAGAGGTCTCAGCTGCCAAGTCTGGTTCATTCCTATAGTTGTGGCGCCTTGTCTGGATTTGAGGGGAGAAGGGAAACGGGAATAGATGGCCTTAAAGGGTTATTGAATGGGAGACGGGACTGTAAGGAACGAGGGTAGGAGTCTGAACCAACAGGAGGTTACATCATGGATGTAATTGGTTCAGGTTCAGGACCAGGGTGGAGAGGGAGGAGAGGGCATGATTCATATGACACAGATTCCTACCTGGGAAGAGTAGTACATGGCTGCACTGCCTATGGGACAACACAGCAAGTAGGCCAGGATCGACAGCACGAGGTAGTCATTCGGGGGCTCATCAGACATAATTTCAAATGCCTGGGGGCAGGGGATAGGTTATGACTCAGAATGACTTCTGGACTCTACTATCCCCTCTGACCACCTCCTATTTCATGCTAACACATCTCTCCTTGGCTTTTATAAATCTTCATTGACCCCCTTTAAAACTCATACTGACTCCCTCTAATTCCTACCATGTCCCCTCTAACCTCTCATTA
>NW_027398227.1:0-12819 GCF_003265705.2 Callorhinus ursinus
TAATGAGAGGTTAGAGGGGACATGGTAGGAATTAGAGGGAGTCAGTATGAGTTTTAAAGGGGGTCAATGAAGATTTATAAAAGCCAAGGAGAGATGTGTTAGCATGAAATAGGAGGTGGTCAGAGGGGATAGTAGAGTCCAGAAGTCATTCTGAGTCATAACCTATCCCCTGCCCCCAGGCATTTGAAATTATGTCTGATGAGCCCCCGAATGACTACCTCGTGCTGTCGATCCTGGCCTACTTGCTGTGTTGTCCCATAGGCAGTGCAGCCATGTACTACTCTTCCCAGGTAGGAATCTGTGTCAAATGAATCATGCCCTCTCCTCCCTCTCCACCCTGGTCCTGAACCTGAACCAATTACATCCATGATGTAACCTCCTGTTGGTTCAGACTCCTACCCTCGTTCCTTACAGTCCCGTCTCCCATTCAATAACCCTTTAAGGCCATCTATTCCCGTTTCCCTTCTCCCCTCAAATCCAGACAAGGCGCCACAACTATAGGAATGAACCAGACTTGGCAGCTGAGACCTCTGAGACAACCTGCGTACTCTCAATCATAGCAATTTCTTTGGGATGCCTCGGTATACTCAACACCTGGATTGTGATCATAATGACCATATTTGCTCGGTAACCTCCTCTTCAGCTCATGAACAAACCACCAAATATATACAGTAGTGTCAGTCACCTTGGCTCTAAGTATCCATTTGGGCCAAATGGGACAACTGCTCCTCAATGTCTGGACTGCCAAGTATTGACAGCCTGAGCCAGCAACTTGAGGTGGGTGATGGGAGCGACCACTTCCTAGTGGTCGCTCAAGAAAACCTATTGGACCCGATCCCAAGACCAACAGTGGGATCCTGCCAAGGCATGTGGGCCATGGGATACAGGATAGGGCACTGGTTCCCCAGGGTAGCCTCCCTCTGCCCACATTCATGCATTCATGCCCTAAATCTATTTATGCTGTCAAAGACCTTGGCTGTGCTGCCTCATTCTGGGGACCTAACAGTGACAACTTCAGATCCTTCCACACCCTCTCAGAATTTATAAACCAGGGTGGAAGACACACATATCACTAGACAGTGGCAGTCCAGAGTAGTCCAATCTCTCATAGGGGAAAACGAAGTGGTGGGAAGGTACAAGGGCAGAACTGCCCTGGAGTACTTGTGGTCTACCAGAAAACCAGGGAGTTGAGCCACTGTCGGTGAACTGGTTAGAACTCAGGTCAGGTTATGAGTGTACACAGTTTTTATACCAGGTATGGTGCCTCCTCCCCACCTCAAACCACCACCTGTAATGCTTGTGATTTATTCATAAGTCAACAAATACACTCTGATCACCTAAGATGTAACAGGCACTGTACTAGGAGCTAGGAACTAGGATCTCAACACAGCAAGATAAGACCCCTTTCTGATTGACCTTACTATTATAACCAACTCTTAATGATCTGCAAAATAAGTGTAGAGATTGCTAGTAGGTATTGTGAAACTTACAGCAATTTGGCATTGCCAAGACATCCAAGTATATGATCAATAAACTCGTCTTGTTCAACAGGGTATAGACCAAAAATCTATCGATGACAGATTAGAGATATCAAAATAGGCACTCCTATTCCACAACCACAAACAGTTTGAGATGCACTAGGCTAGTGGACAGTGAATTCTAGAAGGTATATTGTTGAGGGTCATGCTAGCAGCTATAACAAACCCCACCAATTCCACAGCTCACACGACAGAACTTTATTTCATGCTCACAGATCCTCCCAATGTGGGCATCTCCGGTGGCCCACATACTAAGTCAAGGATCCAGGCTCCTCCCACTTGGTGATTCCACCATCTTCTAAGGACTCAGAGTATTTTGAATTGAGGCAGAAGATGAGAGACTGGAGAACCTCCACTACCTTCTTAAAATTCTCTACCCAAAAGTGAACGCTTTGCACTCCTGGTGGGAATGTAAATTTTGACAGCCACTAAAGCAAACAGTATGAAGATTCCTCAAAAAACTAAAACTAGAACTACCATATGATCCAGCAATCCCATTTCTGGGTACACATCCAAAGGAAATAAAATCAATGAGATATCTGCAACCTGTGATCACTGCATCATTATTCACAATGGCTAAGATTGGAAACAACCCAAGTGTCCAACAATGGATGAATGAATAAAGAAGATATGAGGATAGTCTGGGAAAAGAGTACAAGCTTTCAGTTATAAGATGAATAATATCTGAGGGTCTAATATATAACATGGTGACTATAGTTAACAATACCGTGTTATATACTTAAAATATGCTGGAGTGTATATCTTAAGTGTTCTCACAAAAAGGTAACTGAAGTGATGTTTGTGTTCATGAACTTGATTGTGGTAATAATTTCACAATGTATATGTATATCAAATTACCATGTTGTACACTTTAAATATATTGCAGTTTTGTCAATTATACATTAGTAAAACAGTAAAAAAACAAAAACAACCCTCTTTTAAAAAATAAAGTTTTGGCCTTAGAGCAACATCCATCACTTTTGCTCTCAGACTATCAGACATCCTCGAGCCACCCTCTCTTTCAAGCCTGTTCTGCCCCCCCATCATGCCCCCCACTTTCATCAGCTTGCTCTTGACAGTTTTCCACAGTGGTCATGGACTGGGATCAGCTGACTCAAGAATCTCCAGGGCCTCGTACTCACCTCCCTGTCCGTGGAGAGGCCCTCAGTCCTTCTACTAGTGTGAAACAAGAGTCCGGGACACAGGCCTCTCCCAAGGGAAGGGACACCCCTCCTTGCTAGTGAGTGGCCTCAGCACCTTTTCATTCCCAGCCCAGGATCAAACAAAGTTTATGGAATTTCCTTAGCCCCTGGAATGAGGACTGTCTGCGTTAGCCAGATTGAGGGCTGGTGAGAGAATCAAGTGCAAAGGGAGGGATGTATGCTGCTCTGCCTGGTTCCAGGGGCCTCCCACGGTGCGGACTGCTGGAGTAGCCAGGCCTTCCCTGGACAGATGGGGGCAGGCACATGGATGCTGGAGCCAGCCTGCCAGAGTCCAATCCCAAGTCAGGACCTAGTGCTGAAGCTAACTAACCTTCCTTTGCTTCAGATTTCTCACCTTTATGACAGAACTCGCAGGGAGTGCTGTGAGGATGAAATGAGTTCACAGAACCTCACATGAAGTAAGTACCATGAAAGTGCTTGTCCTTAAAACACAATTCACGCAACTGATGTGACAGACACAGCTGCCCCTCCCCCAGGGCAAAGGTGGTAAAGCCTCTGGCTTCCATTTCTTCCCTCTCCATTACAACGCTGACACCTCCTCGGCACAACCAGCTTTGCCCCTGCCCACAAATGCCTGGGCTGGACACGGAGCGCCTCTCAGGGCAGCAAGGGCAGGGAGTGCGGCGCTTTCCCTACAAGTCAGAGCAAATACCTGAGACTTCAGACTGCAAGGGCTTTTGGCTGGTTTTGATTGTTAACCCCACACCTTGTAAGGCTGGTGTGAATGGACGCTGGGTGGCTTGGTTGATTAAGCGTCTGCCTTTGGCTCGGGTCAGGATCCCAGGGTCCTGCTATCCATCCAGGCCTGTATCAGCCTCCTTGCTCAGTGGGAGCCTGCTTCTCCCTCTGCCTGCCGCTCCCCCTGCTGCTCTCTCTCTCTCTCTCTCTCTGACAAATAAATTAAATGTTAAAAAAAAAATAAAATGATGCTGATGTGAAAATAAATAAAAGAAACCTTATTTTAAATGGAGTCAGGAAGCCCTAAAGAGAAGGCTGTCACCCACTACCACTTGCCATAAGAAGCAAATATTCATTTCCCAACAGGAAGAAGCTTGCTTTACATATCCCAGCAGGAGGGAGACTTGCTCCTAGCACCCCCAGCAGCCCAGCCAATGAGAACTCAGGGAAACAGCCCTTCCCAACTTCCCCCTTTCTCTTATAAAAGTAAGCCCTTGTCCCCTGTTCTTAGGACTGGCCTAAGATTTGCCATAGTTTGCTTGTCCTGAATTACAATTCCCCTGCTATTCCTGAATAAACTCATTTTCTGCTAAAATAGATGGCTTTTTTCTTTTAAGGTCAACACTGATGACCCGGACTCATGGACCAGAAGAACAGTGAGGTGAACTATTAATTAGGTTGAGGTTCAGCAGCAAGTAACAGAGCAGGGGCAAGGTGGGAAACCACACATACACTCTCAACAAGGTAGAGGGCATTTCCCTCTCACACAGAAGTCTGGAGTTTGGTGATTAGGACTGGCCTGAAGGCCTCTCAAAATGTCAAGGTAGGGTTCCTTCCATCCATCTGTTCCTGTTCCCTAATCTGGGGCACTCATCCACAAAGCCCAAAATGGCTGCTAAAGCCATCATATGTGCATCCAAGGCAGTGAGACAGAGGAAGGGAAAGTGGACCTGTCTTTTAGGACACTTCCAGGAAGTTGCACACACACACACACACACACACACACACACACAAGGCTGTTGTAAACATTCATATACAAGTTTTTGTATGGATATATATGCTTTCATTCCTTTTAGATAAATACCTAGGAGTGAGATGGCTGAATCATATGGTAGATGTATGTTTAACTTTTATGAAACTGCCAAAGTGTTTTTCGAAAGTGGTTGTACCATTTTACATTCCTATCAGCCAAGTATGAGAGTTCCAAATCTTTGCCAAAACTTGGTATGATTACTTTTTTTAATTGCAGCCACAACTACAATGTAGGTATGTAGTGGTATCTCATTGTGATTTTAATATGCATTTGCCTAATGGCTAATGATAGTGAGCACCTTTACCTATTTGATAAAGTTTTTGTTCAAATCTTTTGCCCATTTCTATTGGTTTGTTTTACTATTGAGTTTTGAGAGTTTGTGATCTATTTTGGAATCAAGTCCTTTACCATATTTTCTTTTAATTCTCTTAGCAGTGTCTTTTTTTAAGATTTTTATTTATTTATTCAACAGAGAGATAGAGAGAGAGCTCAAGTAGGCAGAGTGGCAGGCAGAGGGAAAGGGAGAAGCAGGCTCTTTGCTGAGCGGGGAGCTGGGCGTGGGGCTCGATCCCAGGACCCCAGGATCATGACCTGAGCTGAAGGCAGCCACTTAACCGACTGAGCCACCCAGGCGCCCCTTAGCAGTGTCTTTTTAAAAATATTTATTTATTTACTTATTTGAGAGAGAGGGCACAAATGGGAGGGGCAAAAGGAGAGGGAGAGAGAATCTCAAGCAGACTCCATGCTGAGTGCGGAGCCCAACATGGGGCTCAATCTCATGACTCTGAGATCACAACCTGAGCCAAAACCAAGAATTGGACGCTTAATGACTGCACCACCCAGGCGCCCCTTAACAATGTCTTTTGAAGAGCAGAAGTTTTAACTTTGTGAGGCTAATTTTACCTTTTTTTTTTTAACACATCATGCTTTTGTTGTTGAATCTCAGATATCTTTGCTTAACTCGTTTTATGTTCTCTTCTAGAAGTTTTATGGTTGTGGTTTTACATTTAATCTAGGGTGCATGTTGAGGTCATTTTTAGTTGGCACAAGGTGTGCATCTAAGTGTATTCTTCTGTATATGGATACCCAACTATTCCCAGGACATTTGTTGAAAACACTGGCCTTCTCCATTCTATTGCTTTTGCGCATTTTAAAAACCCCAAATGCCAACATATGTTAAGATCTATCTCTGAACTAAGAATAGGCTACCCTTTTCCATTGATCTGTTTGTCTTTTTTGAAGCTAATCCCACAGTCTTAATTTCTGCCTTATAACAGGCCTTGAAGTGAAAGGGTATGAGTTCTCCCATCTCTTCCTTTTCAAAGTTGTTTTGACTGTTCCAGTTCTTTTTTATTTCCATCTGAATTTATGGATAAGGCTGGAAATTTCTTTTACAAGAAAAAGCCTGCATTGGGACTGCATTGACCCTATAAATCAATTTGAGAATTGACATCTTAACAATATTTTGTGTCTTCCAATCTGTGAATGTGGTACATCTCCCCATTTACTCAAGCCTTCTTTAAAATCTCTTTGCAATGTTTTGTAGTTTTCAATGTACAAATCTTGCATGCCTTTGGTCAGATTTATCCTGAAGTATTTAATATTTTTGATACTACTGTAAATAGCATTTTAAAAATTGTAGTGAAATACACATAATACAAAATTTACTATTCTAAAATCTTTAAAGTTCAGTATTATGAAGTACATTTCATATTTCAACCAATCTCCAGAAGTCTTTTCATCTTGTAAAACTAAAACTCTATACCCATCAAACACAACTCTCAAAGTACCTGGCAGCTCAGTCAGTTAAGCGTCTGCCTTTGCTCAGGTCCTGATCCCAAGGTCCTGGGATCGAGTCCCATGAGCGGCTCTCTGCTCAGCAGGAAGCCTGCTTCTCCCTCTCCCTCTACCTGCCGATTTGCCTGCTCATTCTCTCCCTTTCTCTAATAAATAAATAAAATCTTTTAAAAAAAGTAAAATAGGGACGCCTGGGTGGCTCAGTCATTAAGCGTCTGCCTTTGGCTCAGGTCATGATCCCAGGGTCCTAGGATCGAGCCCCGCATCGGGCTCCCTGCTCGGCGGGAGGCCTGCTTCTCCCTCTCCCACTCCCCCTGTTTGTGTTCCCTCTCTTGCTGTGTCTGTCTCTGTCAAATAAATAAATTAAATCTTTAAAAAAAATAAAATGAAATAAACACGACTCCCCATTCCCTTCCTCCTCCCAGCTCTTGACAACCACCATTCTACTTTCTGTCTCTAAGAATTTGACTACTCTAGGGTTCCTTACATAAGTGGAATCATATAGTGTCTGTCTTTTTGTGACACTTATTTTTCTTAGCGTAATGTACACAAGGTCCATCCATGTTATAGCATATATCAGAATTTCCTTCCTTTTTAAGGATATCTATCACATTTTTTTTTCTTTTTTGAATTTTTACTTAAATTCTAGTTAGTTAACATATAGTGTAATATTGGTTTCAGGAGGAGAATTTAGTGATCCATCTTACACTGTTGGTAGGAATGCAAACTGGTGCAGCCACTCTGGGAAAGAGTATGGAGATTCCTCAAAAAGTTAAAAACAGAATACCCTAAGACCCAGCAGTTGCACTACCAGGGATTTACCCAAAGGATACAAAAATGCAGATTCAAAGAGGTACATGCACCCCAATGTTTATAACAGCATTATCAACAATAGCCAAACTATGGAAAGAGCCCAAGTGTCCATCGACTCATGAATGGATAAAGAAGATGTGGTATATATATACAATGGAATACCACTCAGCCATCAAAAAGAATAAAATCTTGCCATTTACAATGACATGGATGGAGCTAGAGTGTATTATGCTAAGTGAAATAAGTCAGTTGGAGAAAGACAAATACCATATGATTTCACTCACATGTGGAAATTAAGAAACAAAACAGATGAACATATGGGAAGGGGGAAAAAAGAAAGAGGGAAGCAAACCATAAGAAACTCTATCACATTTTATTTATCCATTCATCTATCAATGGGCACTTAAGGTTAGTATCACCTTTTGACTATTGTGAATAATGCTGTTGTGAACATGGATGCAAAAATACCTCTTACAGACCTTGTTTTCAATTCTTTTGGATATATACCCAAAAGTGGAATTGCTGCTTCGTATGGTAATTCTATTTTTTATTTTTAAGGAACCACCACATATTCTTCCATAGCAGCTATACCAGTTTGTATTCCCACCAACAGTGCACAGATGTTCCAATTTCTCTGCACTACCTTGTTTACACTTGTCATTTTCTGCTTTTTTTTTAATAGTAGCTATCTTGATGGGTATGAGGTGATATCTCGTTGTGATTTTGATTGTCATTTCCCTAATGATTAGTGATGTCGAGCTTATTGGCCATATGCTTATTGGCCATTTGCATACCTTATTTGAAGAAATGTCTATTCAAGTCCTTTGCCCATTTTTAAATCAGGTTATTTTTGTTTTTGTTAAGTAGTAGGAGTTCTTTATATATTCCAGATATTAACCCCGTATCAGATATATGATTAGCAAATATCTTCTCCCATTCCAGGTTGCCTATTCATTCTTTTATGTCCTTTGATGCATAGAACTTTTTCATTTTGATGGAGTCCATTTATTTATTTTTGGTTTTGGTGTCATATCCAAGAAACCACTGACAAATCTGATGTCATGAAGCTTTCTCTATGTTTCTTCTAAAATTTTATAGTTTTAGGTCTTATTTTTAGATCTTTGATCCACTTTGAGTTAATTTTGATAGATGGTATAAGGTAAGGGTTGAACTTCATTCTTTTACAATGTGGATATCCAGCTTTTCCAGCACCATTTGTTGAAAAGACTCTTGTGCTTACTTTTAGGGTAATTTTCTCTTCTTTTTTTCCAGATATTTAAAGAGGAAGCAGACATCATTAATTTTAGATGGCTTGCTATTGATTGGATGTTTGTATCTCAACAAAATTCACTTAAGCCTCATCCCTAACTTAGAAGTAGAGCCTTTGGGAGGTGATTAGCTAATGAGGGCAGAACCCTCATGTATGGGATTAGGGCCAATATAAAAGAGGCCTGAGAGAAATCCCTTGCCACATCCACCATAAGATTACACTAAGAAGACTACTGTCTATGAGGAAGGTGGCATTCTCACCAGATACTGAATCTGCCAGTACCTTGATCTTGGACTTCCCAGTCTCCAGAACTGTGAGAAATACATTTCTGTTGTTTATAAGCTACCCAGTCTATGGCATTTTGTTATAGCAACCTGAGTGGACTAAGACACTGTTCTTTTCTAAAACAGCCACTTATTGTTATAAATTTCCCCTTAACTACTGCTTTGACAACCTCCACATATTTTTACATTTTGTGTCTTCACTTATATTCGGTTCAAAATGCTTTTTCATTTTTCTTTTGATTTCTTTTTTGAACTGTAGGAAATTTTAAAATACTTAGTTTCAAAATATCTGGAGATTTTTCAGCTATATTTCCATTATTGATTTCTAATTTAATTCCATTTATATCACCGAGAACACTGTATAACTTGAGCCCTTTTAAATTTATTGAGACTTGTTTCATGGTCAAGAAGCCGATCCATTTCCAGTATGGAGGTTCCTCAAAAAGTTGAAAATAGAGCTACCATACGATCCAGCAATTGCACTACTGGGTATTTACTACAAAGATACAAATGTAGGGATCCAAAGGGGTACGTGCACCCCAATGTTTATAGCAGCAATGTCCATAATAGCCAAACTGTGGAAAGAGCCAAGATGTCCAACGACAAATGAGTGGATAAAGAAGATGTGGTATATATACACAATGGAATATTATGCAGCCATCAAAAGGAATGAGATCTTGCCATTTGCAATGACGTGGATGGACCTGGAGGGTGTTATGCTGAGTGAAATAAGTCAATCAGAGAAAGACATGAATCATATGACCTCACTGATATGAGGAATTCTTAATCTCAGGAAACAAACTGAGGGTTGCTGGAGTGGTGGGGAGTGGGAGGGAGGGGGTGGCTGGGTGATAGACAATGGGGAGGGTATGTGCTATGGTGAGCGCTGTGAATTGTGCAAGACTGTTGAATCACAGATCTGTGCCTCTGAAACAATGCAATGTATGTTAAGGAAAAAAAAAAGAAGATAGCAGGAGGGGAAGAATGAAGGGGGGGAAATCGGAGGAGGAGACGAACCATGAGAGATGATGGACTCTGAAAAACAAATTGAGGGTTCTAGAAGGGCGGGGGGTGGGGGGATGGGTTAGCCTGGTGATGGGTATTAAAGAGGGCACGTTCGGCGTGGAGCACTGGGTATTCTGCACAAACAATGAATCATGGAACACTACATTAAAAACTAATGATGTAATGTATGGTGATTAACATAACAATAAAAAATTTTAAAAAATAAAATAAAAAAGCCGATCCATTTCAATAATTGTTCTGGGTGCACTTGGAAATAATGCATAGCCTGGTGTTTGGGGGTAGAATGTTCTATAAATGTCAATTCAGTCAAGTTGGTTGATGGTGTTGTTCAAGTCTTCTGTATCCCTACAGATTTTCTACTTTAGTGTCAAGTGACAAAAATAATACGATCTAGTAATGACTTTGATGTCCTTTATTCGAGGGAAAACAATCCATGGGTTGGGGGGATACAGTGCTTCTCAAGAAGTGGCAAACCCTTCTCAAATGATTTTAGGCAACACTGACCTTTATAGAGCTTTAGAAGAAGAAATGTGGAAACGGTATGATTGGCTAGGAGGTCAGGGATTTTCATAAAGGCTAGCAGGTCCTATTTTCTAAGGGAAGGGATTTAGAAGGCTGTGATTGGTGTATGTTAGTTTTCCTTGACAGTGAGGCATTTCCCCTAAGTGCAGGCTGACTTAGGCTTAGATTTTTCTAAAGTTTTTTCCTTTATATATTTTGAAGCTCTGTTATTAGGTGTATAAACACGTAGAACTATTGTGTCCTTCTTGAAAAAGAAACAAATTTCTTTTTCCCTGGTATTACTCTTTGGGTTTTTTTTTTTAATAAGATTTTTTTATTTTTTATTTTTTATTTTTAAGTAGTCTCTACATCCAACATGGGGCTCGAACTTACCACCCTGAGACCAAGAGTCACATGCTCCACTGACTGAGCCAGCCAGGCACCCCCCCAGTATTACTCTTTGAAATATACTTCATCTGATATTAATATCACTCCAGAATGATATACCTTTTTCCATCCTTTTACTTTCGGCCTCTTTGATAAAATGAGTTTAGCAAGATCACAGTTTGTAATATCAACACACAAAAATCCAATGTGTTTCCTTATGCTAGCAATGAACAATCAGAAATCAGATTTATTTAAATAAATAAAGGGGATTAAGAGTACACCGATCTTGATGAGCACTGAGTAATATAAAGAATTGCTGAATCATTACATTGTGCACCTGAAACTAATATAACACTGTATGTTAATTATACTTCTATACAAAATAATAAATAAAAATAAATAAAACAACAGCTATCAAAAAATGATCATCATAATGCCATTTGCAATAGCTCTCACAAAGCAAGTAGCTGGGTGTAAATCTAAATAATTACGTGTATCAGCTGTGTGTTTAAACTACAGCTGCTGATGAAGGAAATAAAAGGCATAAATAAACGGGGAGGCTTTCCATGCTGGTGAAAAGGAGGTTCCATGTCTCTCCTGAATTGATCTGAAACGCTAATGCAATTCCTATTAAAAGACCAACAAGACTTGTAGATCTACACATAGTCAAACAATTCCGAAAAAGACCGACAAAGTTGGAGTACTCATATTACCTGACTTTCAGAATCACTGTAAATCTACATTAAAAGACAGTGTGGTATTTGCCAAGGGACAGACACATTGATCAACAGAACAGAACAAACAGCGCAGAAAGAGACCTATACAGATATGGCCAATTTATTTTCAAAAGAAGGTCAATGCAATTTATCATAGAAAGAATAGGGTTTTTGTTTTTTGTTTTGTTAAGATTTTTTTAAATGTATTTATTTGAGAGAGAAAGAGTAAGAGAGAAAACAACGTGGGGCAGGGGGGGCGCTGAGGAGAGGGAGAGCTGAGCCCCAGCTCCTGAGGCAGGGCTTTATCCCAGGACCCTGAGATCATGACCTGAGCCACCCAGGCGCCCCAGGGCTGTTTTTTGTTTGTTTGTTTGTTTAAGATTTATTTATTTATTTGAGAGAGAGCGTGCAGAGCAGAGACAGGGAGAGGGAGAGAGAAACTCAAGCTGACTCTGCGCTATAGTCCCACTGGCGGCTCCATCTCACCCACGCTGAGATCACCACCTGAGCTGAAACCAAGAGTTCCACACCAACCCACTGAACCACCCAGGCGCCCCTAGGGTTTTTTAATGGTGTTAATTAACTGAAAAAAAAATTAAAATCATCATCATCCTCTCATCTAAAACCTCACCTCTGGTCACCCGTGGCTCAGTCGGTGAGCATCAGACTCTTGGTTTCAGCTCAGGTCATGACAGTTATGGGATCTAGCCCCAGGTCAGGACCTGTGCTCAGTGCAGAGTCAGCTTCAGATTTTCTCTCCCCCTCCCTCTCGCTTGCTCTCTCTCTCAAGTAAATAAAATCTTAAAAAGAAAAAAAAAAGAAAACCTCACCTCTTATGCAATAATGAACTCAATATGGATTACAGATTTAAATGTAAAATGTAAATCTATCACACGTTTGGAAGGAAACATAGGAGAAAATCTTCCTGACACTGGATTAAACAGAGAAATTCTTAGACATGACAACAACAGCACGTCCATAAAAAGAAAAAAAATAATTTGGGTTTAATGCAAATTTAAAACTTTGCTCTGCATATGACACTGTTAAAAAATTAAAAAGATAAGCTACAGACCCAGAGAAAACACTTGCGAATCACCTATCTGAGAAAAGACTTGTATCCAAGACATATAAACAACCTTCGTAACAAATAAAAACAACTCCTGGAATTGACCAATCACCTGACAGAGTAGGAAGAGCTTGAACTCCTTCAGACCAATCAGCAGCCATGTGAGTATTGGATTCCCCACCCTATCACATGCAACCTCAATCAGCCAATAGTAATAGAAAGACAGGATAGGAGGCGGGGCCTGCATGGTCTCCACGGTAACCCCTGGCAGGTTGGAACGAGGGAGAGACTGCTTGTACCCAGACCCAGATGCCCTAATGGGAGTGTTTGAAGGGGAAGGGAGGGAATTTATGGGGGGATAGGGTAGGCGGAAGAGAGCGTGAGCAGCGGCAGAATGAGGGGGCAAGAAGGGTCTGAGGCGGAGGCAGAGAGGGTGTTTCAAGAACTATTTAGAGGGAACACAGGTTTAGGAGAACGGGGAGGCTGC
>NW_027398228.1:0-12817 GCF_003265705.2 Callorhinus ursinus
CAGAAATGAAAGCTGAACTGGCAGAACTTAAAAATGCTATCAGTGAGATCCAATCTAATCTAGATAACAGCTAGGGTAAGCGAGGCAGAAGAATGAATTAGTGATCTAGAAGACCAATTGATAGAAAAAGAAGGAAAAAGAGGATGCCTGGGAGAAACAGCTCAAAATCCATGAACACAGGATTAGAGAAATAACTTATGCCACGAAATGTTCCAATGTCAGAATTATTGGGATCCCTGAAGGGGTGGAGAGAGAAAGAGAGGACTAGAAGATATATTTGAGCAAATCATAACTGAGAACTCACCTAATCTGGGGAATGAAACAAACATTCATGTCCTAGAGGCAGAGAGGACCCCTCCCAAGATCAAAGAAAACAGACCAATGCCCTAGCATATAATAATAGTAAAATATGCAAATCTCAGAACAAAGGAAACCATCTTAAGGGCAGTTAGGGGAAGAGATTACTTACGTACATAGGGAGGAATATAAGAATAAAGTCAGACCTATCCACAGAGACCTCGCAAGCCAGAAAGGACTGGCAAGACATACTCAGGGTACTAAACGAGAAGAACATGCAGCCAAGAATATTTTATCCAGCAAGGCTGTCATTTAGAATGGATGGAGAGATGCAGAGCTTCCAAGACGGGCAGAAAATGAAAGAATATATGACCACTAAGCCAGCCCTGCAAGAAATATTAAGGGGGGTTCTATAAAAGGAGAAAGACCCCAAGAATGATATAGAACAGAAATTTACAGAAACAATCTATAGAAACAAAGACTTCACAGACAACATGATGAAAATAAATTCATATCTTTCAATAATCACTCTCAACATGAATGGCCTAAATGCTCCCATAAAGTGGCACAGGGTTGCAGATTGGATAAAAAGACAGAACCCATCTATATGCTGTCTACAAGAGACTCAATTTGAACCTAAAGATACATCCAGACTGAAAGTGAAGGGATGGAGATCCATCTTCCATGCCAACGGACCTCAAAAGAAAGCTGTGGTAGCAATTCTTATATTAGACAAATTAGATTTTAAGCTAAAGACTGTAGTTAGAGACACAGAAGGATACTACATTATTCTTAAAAGGTCTAACAATAAGATCTAACAGCTGTAAATATCTATGCCCCTAACATGGGAGCAACCAACTACATAAGCCAACTGTTAACCAAAATAAAGAGTCATAATGATAATAATACGTTAATTGTAAGAGACCTTGATACTCCACACTCAGGAATAGACAGATCATCTAAGCAGAAAATGAACAAAGAAACAAGAGCTTCGAATGACACACTGGACCAGATGGACCTCATATATATATATAGAGAGAGAGAACATTCCACCCTAAAACAACAAAATACTCATTCTTCTCATATGCACATGGAACTTTCTCCAGAATAGACAACATACTGGGTCACAAATCAGGTCTCAACCGATACCAAAAGACTGAGATTATGCCCTTCATATTCTCAGGCCATAATGCTATAAAACTGGAACTCAATCACAAGAAAAAAATTGGAAGAAATTCAAACACTTCAAAGCTAAAGACCACCCTGCTCAAGAATGTTTGGGTCAACCAGGAAATCAAAGAAGAACTTAAACAATTCATGGAAACCAATGAGAAAGAAAACACATCAGTCCAAAACCTATGGGATACTGCAAAGGCGGTCCTAAGGGGGAAATACATAGCCATCCAAGTCTCACTCAAAAAAATAGAAAAATCCTGAATTCACCAATTTTACACCTTAAAAAACTAGAGAAAAAGCAACAAACGATGCCTAAGCCATGTATTAGAAGAGAAATAATTAAGATTAGAGCAGAGATCAATGAATGAGAAGCCAGAAACACAGTAGATCAGATCAACGAAACCAGAAGCTGGTTCTTTGAAAGAATTAATAAGATCTATAAACCACGGCCAGACTTATCCAAAAAAAAGAGAAAGGACCCCAATTAATAAAATTATGAATGAAAGGGGAGAGATCACGACTAACACCAATAGAAACAATTATTAGAAATTATTATCAAAAACTATATGCCAATAAATTGAGCAACATGGATGAAATGGACGCCTTTCTGGAAACTATAAACTCCCAAGAATGAAACAGGAAGAAACTGACAACCTGAATAGGCCAATAACCAGTAATGAAATTGAAGCAGTGATCAAAAACCTCCCAAAAAGAAAGAGTCCATCTGAAAAACAAACTGAGGGTTCTAGAGGGGAGGAGAGTAGGGGGATGGGTTAGCCTGGTGATGGGTATTAAAGAGAGCACATTCTGCATGGAGCACTGGGTGTTATGCACAAACAATGAATCATGGAACACTACATCAAAAACTAATGATGTAATATATGATGATTAACATAACAATAAAAAATTAAAATAAAAAAGAGTCCAGGGCCTGATGGAATCTCTGGGGAATTCTGCCAAACATTCAAAGAAATAATACCTATTCTCCTAAAGCTGTTTAAAAAAATAGAAACAGAAGGAAAGCTCTCAGACTCGTTCTATGAGGCCAGCATTACCTTAATCCCCAAACTAGGCAAAGACCCCATCAAAAAGGAGAATTTCAGACTGATATCCCTGATGAATATGGATTCCAAAATCCTCAACAAAATCCTAGCTAATAGGATCCAACAATACATTAAAAGGATCATCCACCACGACCAAGTGGGATTTATCCCTGGGATAAAAGGGTGGGTTCAACATTCACAAATCAATGTGATAGAACACATTAATAAGAGGAGAGAAAAGAACCATACGGTCCTCTCAACTGATGCAGAAAAAGCATTTGACAAAATACAGCATCCTTTCCTGATCAGAGTATAGGGATAGACAGAACATTCCTCAAGTTCATAAACTCCATCTATGAAAAACCCACAGTGAATATCATCCTCAGTGGGGAAAAGTTGAGAGCCTTTCCCTTAAGATCAGGAACATGTCAAGGATGCCCACTCTCATCACTATTGTTCAACATAGTACTAAAAGTCCTAGCAACAGCAATTAGACAACAAAAAGAAATAAAAAGTATTCAAATTGGCAAAGAAGAAGTCAAATTCTCTCTTTTCGCAGATGACATGATACTTTATGTGGAAAATCTAAAAGACTCCACCCCCAAATTACTAGAACTCATACAGCAATTCAGGAATGTGGCAGGATACAAAATCAATGCACAGAAATCAGTTGCTTTCTTATACATTAACAATGCAACTGTAGAAAGAGAAATTACAGAAACGATTCCATTTACAATAGCACCAAAAATCAAAAGATAACTCAGAATAAACCTAACCAAAGAGGTAAAGGATCTATATTCTAGGAACTACAGAACACTCATGAAAGAAATTGAAAAAGACACAAAAAGATGGAAAAACATTCTATGCTCATGGATCGGAAGAATAAACATTGTTAAAACGTCTATGCTACCCAGAGCAATCTATACCTGGAATGCCATCCTGATCAAAATTCAAATGACATTTTTCAAAGTGTATCCTAAAATTTGTATGGAATCAGAAAAGACCCCAAATCGCCAAGCAAATGTTGAAAAAGAAAAACAAAGCTGGGGGCATCACGTTGCCTGATTTCAAGCTAAATTACAAAGCAGTGATCACCAAGACAGCATGGTACTGGCACAAAAACAGACATATAGACCAATGGAACAGAACAGAGAGCCCAGATATGGACCCTCAACTCTATGGTCAAATAATCTTCGACAAAGCAGGAGAAAATACGCAATGGAAAAAAGACAGTCTCTTCAATAAATGGTGCTGGGAAAATTGGACAGCTATATACAGAAGAATGAAACTCGACCATTCTCTAATACCATACACAAAGATAAACTCAAAATGGATGAAAGACCTCAATGTGAGACAGGAATCCATCAAAATCCTAGAAGAGAACATAGGCAGTAACCCCTTTGACATTGGCCACAGCAACTTCTTTCAAGATACATCTCCAAAGGCAAGTGAAACAAAAGCAAAAATGAACTTTTGGGACTTCACCAAGATAAAAACCTTCTGCACAGCAAAGTAAACAGTCAACAAAACAAAGAGGCAACACATGGAATGGGAGAAGATATTTGCAAATGACACTACAAAGGGCTGATATCCAAGATCTATAAAGAACTTCTCAAACTCAACACCCAAAAAACAAATAAGTAAAAAAATGGGCAGAAGACATGAACAGACACTTCTCCAAAGAAGACATAAAAATGGCAGAGACACATGAAAAAATGTTCATCATCATTACCCATTAGGGAAATTCAAATCAAAACCACATTGAGATATCACCTTACACCACTTAGAATGGCAAAAATGGACAGGGAAAGAAACAACAAATGTTGGAGAGGTTGTGGAGAAAGGGGAACCCTCTTACACTGTTGGTGGGAATGCAAGTTGGTAAAGCCACTTTGGAAAACAGTGTGGAGATTCCTCAAAAAATTTAAATAGAGCTATCCTATGACCCAGCAATTGCATTACTGGGTATTTACCCCAAAGATACAGATGTAGTGAAAGGAGGGACATATGCACCCCAATGTTCATAGCAGCAATGTCCACAATAGCCAAACTGTGGAAAGAGCCGAGATGCCCTTCAAGAGACGAATGGATAAAGAAGATGTGGTCCATATATACAGTGGAATATTATTCAGCCATCAGAAGGGATGAATACCCAACTTCTACATCAACATGGATGGGACTGGAGGAGATTATGCTAAGTGAAATAAGTCAAGCAGAGAAAGTCAATTATCAGATGGTTTCACTTATTTGTGGAACATAAGGAAGAGCATGGAGGACATTAGGAGAAGGAAGGGAAAAATGAAGGAGTTGGAAATCGGAGGGGGAGACGAACCACGAGAGACTATGGACTCCGAGAAACAAACTGAGGGTTCTAGAGGGGAGGGGGCCGGGGGATGGGTTAGTCCAGTGATGGGTATTAACGAGGGCACATACTGTATGAAGCACTGGGTGTTATACGAAAACAATGAATCGTGGATCACTACATCAAAAACTAATGATGTACTGTATGGTGACTAACATAATAAAATTAAATTAAATTAAAAAATAAAATAAAATAAAATAAACAAGACCCTCAGGTGATTCTGTGTTTATTATAATCTGAGGAGTACTAGGCCAGTATACCTGTGCACAAAGCTTAGAGAGCACTCACTGTGAATAATGCAACATTAGCTGAGACTACAAATGGCTCAGACCATTTGTGTTAAAAGAAGAGTAAACTGTCAAATTAAATGACTCACATAATTAATCCACCAATCTGTCAATAAAAGACTACATTTAGCATTTTGGCCTTAGGAACAAACACTCTATTTTAAATCTGAATAATTGTGTTTTGGTCTTTACTTAGCTAAAATTAAGTAACATCTAGGTCTCTACCTTATAAAATATAGCCTGAGAGATAAAGATTGGGCTAGTTATAAAACACATTATACCTATTCCCATCAGCCAACAATTACTGACTGTCTACTGTGTTCAAGACATTATCCTTGTCTCTGTGGTACTCCAACTCTAAAAAGCTCCTGAATTGCCATGTGCCAGGGACTCACCAACACTTGGACTCAACTAGGTCTACCTAATACCAAAGACCTGATCCAAAACTAAAAACGGAACTAAAAAGTATAACTATCTTGCCTGTCTTTAAGAAATCATGTAGATGGTTGGAAATATTCCAGTGCTGATTATCTAGATTAAAAAAAAAATAAAAAATAAAAATAAAAACCAAAATGAAAAGATGACAGCACCCAAGTGCTCCAATGTGAGTTGCAACCTAGCAAAAACAAAAACAAAACAAAAACAAAAAAGGCTACTCTCTGTTAGATAGATATGCTTGAGCACTACTTGAGTAGAATAATAAAATTTATTTATCCCTTCTTTTTATAAGGGCACACGGTGGATCAACATTCTGAATCATTGTTGTTAGCTATTCAATAAAATCAAGGAGCAAGAAGCACAATTATATTAAAACACAAACACTTGCTTGCAAATTTGTTATGTTTGTAACAAACTTAACAGTATCACTCATCAACTAAGTTCTTTCCTTAGCAATCACTAGATGTGTAACTGTGTAAGCCTGGGTTCCCAGAAAGAAAAGCCACAGTTTGTGCTCCACTCTTGAACTGGGATATGCACTACTGCTTGCAGAAGGAGTGAGAGAAAAGAGTCTGAAGAGAAGAAAGAGAATAAGTAAGGAGTCATTACTGAGTTGATGGCTGACTGTCATCAAGTATAAGAGATTTCTTAGTCTGGCAGGACCATCTTCCAAATGCTCGTAAGAAATTCTGCATCTCAGATACCACCTTTCATAGTTAGAATGGCAAAAATTAACAAGACAGGAAACAACAAATGCTGGTGAGGATGTGGGGAAAGGGGAACCCTCTTACACTGTTGGTGGGAATGCAAGCTGGTACAGCCACTCTGGAAAACAGTACAGGGGTTCCTCAGGACATTAAAAATAGAGCTACCCTACAATCCAGCAATTGTTCTACTAGGTATTTATCCCAATAATACAGACGTAGTGAAAAGAAGGGGCACATGCACTCCAATGTTCATAACAGCAATGTCCATGGTAGCCAAACTGTGGAAGGAGCTGAGATGTCCTTCAACAGATGAATGGATAAAGAAGATGTGGTCCACATATACAATGGAATATTACTCAGCCATCAGAAAGGATGAATATCTACCATTTGCATCGACATGGATGGAATTGGAGGGTATTATGCTAAGTGAAATAAGTTAAGCACAGAAAGACAATCATATGATCTCACTTCTATGTGGAACATAAGTAATAGCATGGAGGACCACAGGGGAAGGGAGGAAAACTGAATGGGAAGAAATCAGAGAGGGAGACAAACCATGAGACGCTCTAAACTCCGGGAAACAAACTGAGGGTTACAGAAGGAAGAGGGGTAGGGGGATGGGGTAGCCGAGTGATGGGTATTAAGGGGGACACATGCTGTGATGAGCACTGGGTGTTATATGCAACTAATGAATCACTGAACACTACATCAAAAATGAATGATGTACTCTATGCTGGCTAACTGAATATAATAAAAAAATTAAAAAATTCTGCATCTCAGGACTGTCCTCCCAGCCTTTTATCTTGCTCCCATCCTCCACTGGTCAAATGTTTGCTCCATGCATACTAGCCTCCCCAACCCTCCAGGTTATACACCTATGGAGGGAGCAGCCCCCCAACCCCTCCATCTCATCATTCAGCAGCAACATGGGAGCCCCCTAGGAGAAAGGTGCTGTCAAGCTGTGCCTGCCTGAGGCTGCTCACCTCAGGAGAAGTTGGGTAATTGGTCACTGTGGCTACAGATGTAGCTCAAATAGGAATTCTTTTACTTATCCATCCATTCATATTCCAGGCTCTGTTCTCAGCATGGGGATACAAAGATTAAAAGCATAGTTCCTGCCCTAAAACAACTGCACTGTAGTAGGAAAACAAATACATATTTAAAAAAAAAAACACTAATGTTATAGGGTGTCAAGTACTAAAATGGGAAATACATACAAATAAAAGTAATCTCTAAGTCCGTCTGCTGGAATCAAGATATTCATTGAGCAAAAATGTAACCAGACATAGAGGCTGGAGGGAGACCCTGTCGTCTGAGTTTGTGACATGGGTTGTGGCATGTGTAGGGCAAATGAGAGGTCAATGTTGAAGCTTCATATATGATGAGAAGAGAGTAGGAGATGAGGCCAGGCAGGTTCAGAGAGACCAAACTATCACTGCCATGTTATGTCCTATGAAGGTGAAATTTATGCTAAAGGTAATGCGGAGCCATTAAAAAAATAATTGAGCAGGAATAGAGTTGATGAAATGTACATGTTAGAAAGATGATTCTTAACTGAAGTGTGAAGCACAGACTAGGAGTGAAACCAGAGTTTAAGTAGACCAGAAAAAAAGACTAATAAAATTCTTGAGCATCTATTGTCCCTGCTTTATGTGATTATTGAAAGGATTAAATGAAACCGAAGATGTGGATGCCAGAGGAAACTGTAAAACATCAGACAAAAGAAAATGAGGAGGTGCTTACAATGTTGCTTTCTTTCTGTTGTCTTTTGTCCAAGGATGATTCATACCTGCTGGTCCCTCACCTCCAGAGATTTTTACCCAGCCCACTGGTGGGGGAAACATTTGAAGAAGCTCCCCAAATGACTCTGATAAATACCAATAAATTTCTTTGAAGATCGGATATTCTTTACAAACCCTGACAGCACAAAAGCAGCTTTTGGATGTTTCTTTTGATGATCAACTAATGATTTTAGAGATCATCTGATACATAGTCCAACACGTGTGGTCACCATCAGCCTGGATGCACTAGATTCCGGGCTCAAGAAAAGATGACAAAAAGGTTTCCTTGCAAAACATGCCCCTTTCCTCTGGGGTCTGTTTAGAAGTATTCTGCCCAAGTTTTTCAGCAGGTGTAGCATAAAATTTTTTAGGTCTACTGAGGGATAATGTCATTTTCCTCAAACCAGATGGATTCTATTCCTGAGAGACATGTATAATTTTATTTTCTTCAAAGGTCTAGAGGAATCAAGAAGACTGGCAGGATATCAGCAATTAGTGTTCTCATTTCCACTTAGGTATGTTCATACACCTGAGAGGAATCACAGGCACATTGCGCTAGGGAGCCAGATGGACTTCTACCTGACTTGATTTCACTGGACTGCTTTCTTACTTCAAGGACTACCTTTTGATTTTCCACCTTTGTCTGGTTATGCTCCCTCAGGTTTAGGGTCTAAACAAGAAAACATCAGTTCCAAATGGTAGCTTGGCAATTCAAATTTAAGTAAAGCAAAATGTGGAAATACACAAACATTTTTTTAATTTTTTTATTTAAAGATTCAAAATAAGGGGTATATTCAAATCTATAGGATCTCTGTGAATTTCAGCAAACACATGCATAAATGAAACACCAGAAAATGTAAATTTCACAAACATGGTCTAACATATGGTGCAGCTCCATAATAATTTCAAGTCCTTTGTTTTCATAAATCTTCATCAAATTATGCATATCTCTTGGGAAGAGGGAGATTTGTGCAGGGCCCTGGGCTAGGCACTAGCTCCATTTCAGAACCTCTGTAACTGGAACTCAGGAGAAAGATATTAGCTGAGGTTGATTTATACACAACACATTTTATATATCCAAAGTAACTTCCACATCTCTCACAATCATGACCATCTGCAAAAGCCACTATTAGTCAAGACTGAATAAAAATTTCTATTAGAATAGTTCTGAAATACACCTACCTTTAATATTCCTATTTCTTATCTACTTTTACAATAAATTTCAATTAAACAAGAAAATTATTGGAGTAATCAGAAATTGAAAAAGATATATTGCTGTGTAATAGGAAAATATTAGTCTGCAAGTTAGACTATACGGTTCCAACCTTGGTTTTAAGCATCTGGGGAAAGAAATGTGTTGTGGCTGTGCTGGAGAGTTCTGTCATGGCTAGGCAATCTTCACAAGTAAGAATTTCAGCCAAAAGGCAGAAAAACATTAAATTTCATATTTTACATTTTCTCTACATCAACTTAATTGTGACCTTAACCTCTTCTCTCACTGGACTGGTGGAACACAATCTCAGACTACCTTGGGGTACCCTAAATTATGCCACAATTCCTGGATCTGGAACAGCAGTTCCAAGAAATGTGTTATTGGTAGGCTGTCCAGGCTAGCCCTACTCTGAGAAATTATCCCTGTTTGTATAAGCCAGGCAGTTCTGCACGTCTCCTATTCTGATCCACTTAAAAAAAAAAAAAAGTTTATTTATTTGAGAGAGAGGGGGGAGAGGGGGAGAATGAGAGACAGAATCTCAAGCAGACTCCCTGCTCGATCTCAGGACCCTGAGATTATGACCTGAGCCAAAATCAAGAGTCAGACACTCAACTGACTGAGCCACCCAGGTGCCTCTATTCTGACCCACTCTTGAGACAAAGCATTTTTTTTTTTTTTTTTTACAAAATTGGTTGTGATCTCACCCCCTGTGCTGTCTCCCTGGGGCTATGGGCTATCCTTACGTCCCCATGATTTCACACACTGTTCTTTCAGCCTGTGAAAATCTTCTTCAAAGCTGACATGCACAAAATTGCAAATTTAATTTCTTGGAACTGCTCATATGCTGCTCTTGAATTTCCATTTTGGTTAAAAAGGAGAAAAAACTGTTAATTCATTGCCAGTAATTCAGTTTTACTCATTCTACATCTATTGACTAAAATGTTCATTCATTCAAAATTCACTTTTTTAGGGCACCTGGGTGGCTCAGCCGGTTAAAGCATCTGCTTTCAGTTCAGGTCACGGTCCCGGGGTCCTGGGATCAAGCCCTGAGTCTGGTTCCCTGCTCAGTGGGGAGCCTGCCTCTCCTTCTCCCACTCCCCCTGCTTGTGCTCTCTCTGTCAAATAAATAAATAAAATATTTTTAAAAAATTCACATTTTCTATCAGGGCCATTTTTATTTTCTTAAGGACCATCCTCTTTCCTTCTCACTGTCGCAGTAAGAGGCTTATCTCTAATCTGGTTCCCAAATGTAGCTTCTCTGTGCCAATGCTAGGCCTTTACCAAACTACCAGTTTTTCTGGAAATTTCTACAACCCCTTGGAGGCTTGGCGATTCTGTGAACTTCACACCTTGCTAGAGAGTACAGAGCTCTATGAAGCTGCTTTCAAGTCCAAAAATCTAGGCACCTTCTTGAACCAGAAACCAGATTACCATAAAGGAAAACATTTCTGGAAGAATTTTTCAAATATTACCTTTGTTAGAGTAATATCTGAAAATATCACCCAGCCATCTACTGAACTTATTTGAACCTTTGTCTCTTCCTCTATACAAGGAAAAGTTTGTATACATCTACTCTGAGCTCTCATTTCTAATATCCTCTACTCATAAATTCTGTGAGGTCCTGGGAGAAAGTCCAACAAATGGATGTGTCAAGAAAAGGCCCAGACAGCCCGTGGAAATAGAGAATAGCAATTGGTTTTAGAGATAATGAAAAGTAACAAAAGATACCTGTAGAAAAGTTTGCAGGGAAGGTATCAGGTGAAATACTATGCACAGATACTGCCTTGAAACCTACTAAGATTAACTGTTGGATCAAGAGGGCCTGTTAGGTGGCAGTAAGAGCTCAAACACTAGGCCAAGGTTTAGCTAAATGATTTCAGTAGCTGGGAAGGCAGGGGAAATGGAGCAGAGAAAGGCAGAGTGACTATCTTACAAGGAATAGAGCAAGTCACAGGTCACAAAGTCAGTAGTTAGATACAGTAAACAAGACAGAAGTAAAGTTTTCAAAACTGGGACACATGATCAGAACTAGAGTAAAACAGCAAGAGTAATGAGAATTTGAATCCCGAAAAGTTAGGTTAAATCTCCTTAAATCCCTCCTGCTTAGGAATTAGTTCAAGAGACTGACAGACTGCCATCAGGAAGCAAGGTCAGGTAACCCAGCTGTGAGAAGAACAAGCTTGCAGAGTCTGGAAAACAAGCAGCATAAGACTTAATTTGAAATATGTTTAGGGGATTCCATTATTAACTCCAACACAGATTTTTAAAGACCTATAGCTTTCTCAAAACTGAGAAATACTTGTCAAGGCATCTAAGAGATTGTATTGTTTTATATCACAATTATAATCCATATATGTGTGGAATTAACAGTGTAAATTTGTTTAAAAAATTTCCTCCTCTGTACTTTATTTTTATTTTGTAACCTTTTTAAATTGCAATGTAACATACATATGGAAACAGGCATGAATTATAAATGAATTATTACAATGTGAACACATCTATGTAATTCTTACCCAGGAATAGAACATGCCCAGCAAATCAGAAGCTCTCATGCATTATCCTATTCATCTCTTTCTTTTATTATTTTAGTTAGATAACATAGAGTGCAATATTGGTTTCTGGAGTAGAATTCAGTGAGTCATCATTTACATACAACACCCAGTGCTCATCATAACAAGTGCCCTTTTTAATACCCATCACCCATCTAGCTCATCCCCCACCCATCTCCCTCCACCAACCCTCAGTTTGTTCTCTATCTTTAAGAGTCTCTTATGGCTATTTCCCCCTCTCCTTTTTTCTTTTCCCCTTTCCCATATGTTCATCTGTCTTCTTTCTTAAATTCCACATGAGTGAGATCATATGGTATTTGTTTTTCTCTGACTTACTTCACTTAGCATAATACACTCTAGCTCCATCCATATCATTGCAAATGGCAAGATTTCATTCTTTTTGATGAGTAATATTCCAACCCAATCATCTTAAACGTAGTTTTGAAAGTGTGTTTTGGGAAAGAGACTTGTTCCCTTTAAGAATCAGAAGCAAATTTGAAACTGCTTGAAGAGTGCAAAAATCAGTGAAAAAACTAACTGTGCTGTTATACCAAATCCAGCCTTCCAAGGGTAAGGAGTTGGAGGACAGAGTCGACTGAGGTGGAAGGATGATAATCTCTTGACAGAAAAGTGCCATACAGTCATACTTTCTTTTTTGTTTATAATGTGCAGAACAGAGAAGCAAGAGAGTGTTATTTAGAAATAGGTTTGTCAAAAATGTACATTGTAAACTTTAGAAACATTAAAATTTTTTCAAAGAAGTTTGATTGACACACTAAGAGAGAACAGATATAAAATGAAATCACATAAAATGCTTAACTAAAACCAGAGAAGTCAGGAGGAAAACAGAAACAAACAATAGATGCAGTGAACACAAAAGAATTACGATATTAATCCAACCGTATCAATAATCTCTTTAAATGTAAACAGTCTAAACACACCAATTAAAAGAGATTGTCAGAAT
>NW_027398229.1:0-12817 GCF_003265705.2 Callorhinus ursinus
CAGAAATGAAAGCTGAACTGGCAGAACTTAAAAATGCTATCAGTGAGATCCAATCTAATCTAGATAACAGCTAGGGTAAGCGAGGCAGAAGAATGAATTAGTGATCTAGAAGACCAATTGATAGAAAAAGAAGGAAAAAGAGGATGCCTGGGAGAAACAGCTCAAAATCCATGAACACAGGATTAGAGAAATAACTTATGCCACGAAATGTTCCAATGTCAGAATTATTGGGATCCCTGAAGGGGTGGAGAGAGAAAGAGAGGACTAGAAGATATATTTGAGCAAATCATAACTGAGAACTCACCTAATCTGGGGAATGAAACAAACATTCATGTCCTAGAGGCAGAGAGGACCCCTCCCAAGATCAAAGAAAACAGACCAATGCCCTAGCATATAATAATAGTAAAATATGCAAATCTCAGAACAAAGGAAACCATCTTAAGGGCAGTTAGGGGAAGAGATTACTTACGTACATAGGGAGGAATATAAGAATAAAGTCAGACCTATCCACAGAGACCTCGCAAGCCAGAAAGGACTGGCAAGACATACTCAGGGTACTAAACGAGAAGAACATGCAGCCGAGAATATTTTATCCAGCAAGGCTGTCATTTAGAATGGATGGAGAGATGCAGAGCTTCCAAGACGGGCAGAAAATGAAAGAATATATGACCACTAAGCCAGCCCTGCAAGAAATATTAAGGGGGATTCTATAAAAGGAGAAAGACCCCAAGAATGATATAGAACAGAAATTTACAGAAACAATCTATAGAAACAAAGACTTCACAGACAACATGATGAAAATAAATTCATATCTTTCAATAATCACTCTCAACATGAATGGCCTAAATGCTCCCATAAAGTGGCACAGGGTTGCAGATTGGATAAAAAGACAGAACCCATCTATATGCTGTCTACAAGAGACTCAATTTGAACCTAAAGATACATCCAGACTGAAAGTGAAGGGATGGAGATCCATCTTCCATGCCAACGGACCTCAAAAGAAAGCTGTGGTAGCAATTCTTATATTAGACAAATTAGATTTTAAGCTAAAGACTGTAGTTAGAGACACAGAAGGATACTACATTATTCTTAAAAGGTCTAACAATAAGATCTAACAGCTGTAAATATCTATGCCCCTAACATGGGAGCAACCAACTACATAAGCCAACTGTTAACCAAAATAAAGAGTCATAATGATAATAATACGTTAATTGTAAGAGACCTTGATACTCCACACTCAGGAATAGACAGATCATCTAAGCAGAAAATGAACAAAGAAACAAGAGCTTCGAATGACACACTGGACCAGATGGACCTCATATATATATATAGAGAGAGAGAACATTCCACCCTAAAACAACAAAATACTCATTCTTCTCATATGCACATGGAACTTTCTCCAGAATAGACAACATACTGGGTCACAAATCAGGTCTCAACCGATACCAAAAGACTGAGATTATGCCCTTCATATTCTCAGGCCATAATGCTATAAAACTGGAACTCAATCACAAGAAAAAAATTGGAAGAAATTCAAACACTTCAAAGCTAAAGACCACCCTGCTCAAGAATGTTTGGGTCAACCAGGAAATCAAAGAAGAACTTAAACAATTCATGGAAACCAATGAGAAAGAAAACACATCAGTCCAAAACCTATGGGATACTGCAAAGGCGGTCCTAAGGGGGAAATACATAGCCATCCAAGTCTCACTCAAAAAAATAGAAAAATCCTGAATTCACCAATTTTACACCTTAAAAAACTAGAGAAAAAGCAACAAACGATGCCTAAGCCATGTATTAGAAGAGAAATAATTAAGATTAGAGCAGAGATCAATGAATGAGAAGCCAGAAACACAGTAGATCAGATCAACGAAACCAGAAGCTGGTTCTTTGAAAGAATTAATAAGATCTATAAACCACGGCCAGACTTATCCAAAAAAAAGAGAAAGGACCCCAATTAATAAAATTATGAATGAAAGGGGAGAGATCACGACTAACACCAATAGAAACAATTATTAGAAATTATTATCAAAAACTATATGCCAATAAATTGAGCAACATGGATGAAATGGACGCCTTTCTGGAAACTATAAACTCCCAAGAATGAAACAGGAAGAAACTGACAACCTGAATAGGCCAATAACCAGTAATGAAATTGAAGCAGTGATCAAAAACCTCCCAAAAAGAAAGAGTCCATCTGAAAAACAAACTGAGGGTTCTAGAGGGGAGGAGAGTAGGGGGATGGGTTAGCCTGGTGATGGGTATTAAAGAGCGCACATTCTGCATGGAGCACTGGGTGTTATGCACAAACAATGAATCATGGAACACTACATCAAAAACTAATGATGTAATATATGATGATTAACATAACAATAAAAAATTAAAATAAAAAAGAGTCCAGGGCCTGATGGAATCTCTGGGGAATTCTGCCAAACATTCAAAGAAATAATACCTATTCTCCTAAAGCTGTTTAAAAAAATAGAAACAGAAGGAAAGCTCTCAGACTCGTTCTATGAGGCCAGCATTACCTTAATCCCCAAACTAGGCAAAGACCCCATCAAAAAGGAGAATTTCAGACTGATATCCCTGATGAATATGGATTCCAAAATCCTCAACAAAATCCTAGCTAATAGGATCCAACAATACATTAAAAGGATCATCCACCACGACCAAGTGGGATTTATCCCTGGGATAAAAGGGTGGGTTCAACATTCACAAATCAATGTGATAGAACACATTAATAAGAGGAGAGAAAAGAACCATACGGTCCTCTCAACTGATGCAGAAAAAGCATTTGACAAAATACAGCATCCTTTCCTGATCAGAGTATAGGGATAGACAGAACATTCCTCAAGTTCATAAACTCCATCTATGAAAAACCCACAGTGAATATCATCCTCAGTGGGGAAAAGTTGAGAGCCTTTCCCTTAAGATCAGGAACATGTCAAGGATGCCCACTCTCGTCACTATTGTTCAACATAGTACTAAAAGTCCTAGCAACAGCAATTAGACAACAAAAAGAAATAAAAAGTATTCAAATTGGCAAAGAAGAAGTCAAATTCTCTCTTTTCGCAGATGACATGATACTTTATGTGGAAAATCTAAAAGACTCCACCCCCAAATTACTAGAACTCATACAGCAATTCAGGAATGTGGCAGGATACAAAATCAATGCACAGAAATCAGTTGCTTTCTTATACATTAACAATGCAACTGTAGAAAGAGAAATTACAGAAACGATTCCATTTACAATAGCACCAAAAATCAAAAGATAACTCAGAATAAACCTAACCAAAGAGGTAAAGGATCTATATTCTAGGAACTACAGAACACTCATGAAAGAAATTGAAAAAGACACAAAAAGATGGAAAAACATTCTATGCTCATGGATCGGAAGAATAAACATTGTTAAAACGTCTATGCTACCCAGAGCAATCTATACCTGGAATGCCATCCTGATCAAAATTCAAATGACATTTTTCAAAGTGTATCCTAAAATTTGTATGGAATCAGAAAAGACCCCAAATCGCCAAGCAAATGTTGAAAAAGAAAAACAAAGCTGGGGGCATCACGTTGCCTGATTTCAAGCTAAATTACAAAGCAGTGATCACCAAGACAGCATGGTACTGGCACAAAAACAGACATATAGACCAATGGAACAGAACAGAGAGCCCAGATATGGACCCTCAACTCTATGGTCAAATAATCTTCGACAAAGCAGGAGAAAATACGCAATGGAAAAAAGACAGTCTCTTCAATAAATGGTGCTGGGAAAATTGGACAGCTATATACAGAAGAATGAAACTCGACCATTCTCTAATACCATACACAAAGATAAACTCAAAATGGATGAAAGACCTCAATGTGAGACAGGAATCCATCAAAATCCTAGAAGAGAACATAGGCAGTAACCCCTTTGACATTGGCCACAGCAACTTCTTTCAAGATACATCTCCAAAGGCAAGTGAAACAAAAGCAAAAATGAACTTTTGGGACTTCACCAAGATAAAAACCTTCTGCACAGCAAAGGAAACAGTCAACAAAACAAAGAGGCAACACATGGAATGGGAGAAGATATTTGCAAATGACACTACAAAGGGCTGATATCCAAGATCTATAAAGAACTTCTCAAACTCAACACCCAAAAAACAAATAAGTAAAAAAATGGGCAGAAGACATGAACAGACACTTCTCCAAAGAAGACATAAAAATGGCAGAGACACATGAAAAAATGTTCATCATCATTACCCATTAGGAAAATTCAAATCAAAACCACATTGAGATACCACCTTATACCAGTCAGAATGGCAAAAACTGACAAGGCAAGAAACAACAAATGTTGGAGAGGTTGTGGAGAAAGGGGAACCCTCTTACACTGTTGGTGGGAATGCAAGTTGGTACAGCCACTTTGGAAAACAGTGTGGAGATTCCTCAAAAAATTTAAATAGAGCTATCCTATGACCCAGCAATTGCATTACTGGGTATTTACCCCAAAGATACAGATGTAGTGAAAGGAGGGACATATGCACCCCAATGTTCATAGCAGCAATGTCCACAATAGCCAAACTGTGGAAAGAGCCGAGATGCTCTTCAAGAGACGAATGGATAAAGAAGATGTGGTCCATATATACAGTGGAATATTATTCAGCCATCAGAAGGGATGAATACCCAACTTCTACATCAACATGGATGGGACTGGAGGAGATTATGCTAAGTGAAATAAGTCAAGCAGAGAAAGTCAATTATCAGATGGTTTCACTTATTTGTGGAACATAAGGAAGAGCATGGAGGACATTAGGAGAAGGAAGGGAAAAATGAAGGAGTTGGAAATCGGAGGGGGAGACGAACCACGAGAGACTATGGACTCCGAGAAACAAACTGAGGGTTCTAGAGGGGAGGGGGCCGGGGGATGGGTTAGTCCAGTGATGGGTATTAACGAGGGCACATACTGTATGAAGCACTGGGTGTTATACGAAAACAATGAATCGTGGATCACTACATCAAAAACTAATGATGTACTGTATGGTGACTAACATAATAAAATTAAATTAAATTAAAAAATAAAATAAAATAAAATAAACAAGACCCTCAGGTGATTCTGTGTTTATTATAATCTGAGGAGTACTAGGCCAGTATACCTGTGCACAAAGCTTAGAGAGCACTCACTGTGAATAATGCAACATTAGCTGAGACTACAAATGGCTCAGACCATTTGTGTTAAAAGAAGAGTAAACTGTCAAATTAAATGACTCACATAATTAATCCACCAATCTGTCAATAAAAGACTACATTTAGCATTTTGGCCTTAGGAACAAACACTCTATTTTAAATCTGAATAATTGTGTTTTGGTCTTTACTTAGCTAAAATTAAGTAACATCTAGGTCTCTACCTTATAAAATATAGCCTGAGAGATAAAGATTGGGCTAGTTATAAAACACATTATACCTATTCCCATCAGCCAACAATTACTGACTGTCTACTGTGTTCAAGACATTATCCTTGTCTCTGTGGTACTCCAACTCTAAAAAGCTCCTGAATTGCCATGTGCCAGGGACTCACCAACACTTGGACTCAACTAGGTCTACCTAATACCAAAGACCTGATCCAAAACTAAAAACGGAACTAAAAAGTATAACTATCTTGCCTGTCTTTAAGAAATCATGTAGATGGTTGGAAATATTCCAGTGCTGATTATCTAGATTAAAAAAAAAATAAAAAATAAAAATAAAAACCAAAATGAAAAGATGACAGCACCCAAGTGCTCCAATGTGAGTTGCAACCTAGCAAAAACAAAAACAAAACAAAAACAAAAAAGGCTACTCTCTGTTAGATAGATATGCTTGAGCACTACTTGAGTAGAATAATAAAATTTATTTATCCCTTCTTTTTATAAGGGCACACGGTGGATCAACATTCTGAATCATTGTTGTTAGCTATTCAATAAAATCAAGGAGCAAGAAGCACAATTATATTAAAACACAAACACTTGCTTGCAAATTTGTTATGTTTGTAACAAACTTAACAGTATCACTCATCAACTAAGCTCTTTCCTTAGCAATCACTAGATGTGTAACTGTGTAAGCCTGGGTTCCCAGAAAGAAAAGCCACAGTTTGTGCTCCACTCTTGAACTGGGATATGCACTACTGCTTGCAGAAGGAGTGAGAGAAAAGAGTCTGAAGAGAAGAAAGAGAATAAGTAAGGAGTCATTACTGAGTTGATGGCTGACTGTCATCAAGTATAAGAGATTTCTTAGTCTGGCAGGACCATCTTCCAAATGCTCGTAAGAAATTCTGCATCTCAGATACCACCTTTCATAGTTAGAATGGCAAAAATTAACAAGACAGAAAACAACAAATGCTGGTGAGGATGTGGGGAAAGGGGAACCCTCTTACACTGTTGGTGGGAATGCAAGCTGGTACAGCCACTCTGGAAAACAGTACAGGGGTTCCTCAGGACATTAAAAATAGAGCTACCCTACAATCCAGCAATTGTTCTACTAGGTATTTATCCCAATAATACAGACGTAGTGAAAAGAAGGGGCACATGCACTCCAATGTTCATAACAGCAATGTCCATGGTAGCCAAACTGTGGAAGGAGCTGAGATGTCCTTCAACAGATGAATGGATAAAGAAGATGTGGTCCACATATACAATGGAATATTACTCAGCCATCAGAAAGGATGAATATCTACCATTTGCATCGACATGGATGGAATTGGAGGGTATTATGCTAAGTGAAATAAGTTAAGCACAGAAAGACAATCATATGATCTCACTTCTATGTGGAACATAAGTAATAGCATGGAGGACCACAGGGGAAGGGAGGAAAACTGAATGGGAAGAAATCAGAGAGGGAGACAAACCATGAGACGCTCTAAACTCCGGGAAACAAACTGAGGGTTACAGAAGGAAGAGGGGTAGGGGGATGGGGTAGCCGAGTGATGGGTATTAAGGGGGACACATGCTGTGATGAGCACTGGGTGTTATATGCAACTAATGAATCACTGAACACTACATCAAAAATGAATGATGTACTCTATGCTGGCTAACTGAATATAATAAAAAAATTAAAAAATTCTGCATCTCAGGACTGTCCTCCCAGCCTTTTATCTTGCTCCCATCCTCCACTGGTCAAATGTTTGCTCCATGCATACTAGCCTCCCCAACCCTCCAGGTTATACACCTATGGAGGGAGCAGCCCCCCAACCCCTCCATCTCATCATTCAGCAGCAACATGGGAGCCCCCTAGGAGAAAGGTGCTGTCAAGCTGTGCCTGCCTGAGGCTGCTCACCTCAGGAGAAGTTGGGTAATTGGTCACTGTGGCTACAGATGTAGCTCAAATAGGAATTCTTTTACTTATCCATCCATTCATATTCCAGGCTCTGTTCTCAGCATGGGGATACAAAGATTAAAAGCATAGTTCCTGCCCTAAAACAACTGCACTGTAGTAGGAAAACAAATACATATTTAAAAAAAAAACACTAATGTTATAGGGTGTCAAGTACTAAAATGGGAAATACATACAAATAAAAGTAATCTCTAAGTCCGTCTGCTGGAATCAAGATATTCATTGAGCAAAAATGTAACCAGACATAGAGGCTGGAGGGAGACCCTGTCGTCTGAGTTTGTGACATGGGTTGTGGCATGTGTAGGGCAAATGAGAGGTCAATGTTGAAGCTTCATATATGATGAGAAGAGAGTAGGAGATGAGGCCAGGCAGGTTCAGAGAGACCAAACTATCACTGCCATGTTATGTCCTATGAAGGTGAAATTTATGCTAAAGGTAATGCGGAGCCATTAAAAAAATAATTGAGCAGGAATAGAGTTGATGAAATGTACATGTTAGAAAGATGATTCTTAACTGAAGTGTGAAGCACAGACTAGGAGTGAAACCAGAGTTTAAGTAGACCAGAAAAAAAGACTAATAAAATTCTTGAGCATCTATTGTCCCTGCTTTATGTGATTATTGAAAGGATTAAATGAAACCGAAGATGTGGATGCCAGAGGAAACTGTAAAACATCAGACAAAAGAAAATGAGGAGGTGCTTACAATGTTGCTTTCTTTCTGTTGTCTTTTGTCCAAGGATGATTCATACCTGCTGGTCCCTCACCTCCAGAGATTTTTACCCAGCCCACTGGTGGGGGAAACATTTGAAGAAGCTCCCCAAATGACTCTGATAAATACCAATAAATTTCTTTGAAGATCGGATATTCTTTACAAACCCTGACAGCACAAAAGCAGCTTTTGGATGTTTCTTTTGATGATCAACTAATGATTTTAGAGATCATCTGATACATAGTCCAACACGTGTGGTCACCATCAGCCTGGATGCACTAGATTCCGGGCTCAAGAAAAGATGACAAAAAGGTTTCCTTGCAAAACATGCCCCTTTCCTCTGGGGTCTGTTTAGAAGTATTCTGCCCAAGTTTTTCAGCAGGTGTAGCATAAAATTTTTTAGGTCTACTGAGGGATAATGTCATTTTCCTCAAACCAGATGGATTCTATTCCTGAGAGACATGTATAATTTTATTTTCTTCAAAGGTCTAGAGGAATCAAGAAGACTGGCAGGATATCAGCAATTAGTGTTCTCATTTCCACTTAGGTATGTTCATACACCTGAGAGGAATCACAGGCACATTGCGCTAGGGAGCCAGATGGACTTCTACCTGACTTGATTTCACTGGACTGCTTTCTTACTTCAAGGACTACCTTTTGATTTTCCACCTTTGTCTGGTTATGCTCCCTCAGGTTTAGGGTCTAAACAAGAAAACATCAGTTCCAAATGGCAGCTTGGCAATTCAAATTTAAGTAAAGCAAAATGTGGAGATACACAAACATTTTTTTAATTTTTTTATTTAAAGATTCAAAATAAGGGGTATATTCAAATCTATAGGATCTCTGTGAATTTCAGCAAACACATGCATAAATGAAACACCAGAAAATGTAAATTTCACAAACATGGTCTAACATATGGTGCAGCTCCATAATAATTTCAAGTCCTTTGTTTTCATAAATCTTCATCAAATTATGCATATCTCTTGGGAAGAGGGAGATTTGTGCAGGGCCCTGGGCTAGGCACTAGCTCCATTTCAGAACCTCTGTAACTGGAACTCAGGAGAAAGATATTAGCTGAGGTTGATTTATACACAACACATTTTATATATCCAAAGTAACTTCCACATCTCTCACAATCATGACCATCTGCAAAAGCCACTATTAGTCAAGACTGAATAAAAATTTCTATTAGAATAGTTCTGAAATACACCTACCTTTAATATTCCTATTTCTTATCTACTTTTACAATAAATTTCAATTAAACAAGAAAATTATTGGAGTAATCAGAAATTGAAAAAGATATATTGCTGTGTAATAGGAAAATATTAGTCTGCAAGTTAGACTATACGGTTCCAACCTTGGTTTTAAGCATCTGGGGAAAGAAATGTGTTGTGGCTGTGCTGGAGAGTTCTGTCATGGCTAGGCAATCTTCACAAGTAAGAATTTCAGCCAAAAGGCAGAAAAACATTAAATTTCATATTTTACATTTTCTCTACATCAACTTAATTGTGACCTTAACCTCTTCTCTCACTGGACTGGTGGAACACAATCTCAGACTATCTTGGGGTACCCTAAATTATGCCACAATTCCTGGATCTGGAACAGCAGTTCCAAGAAATGTGTTATTGGTAGGCTGTCCAGGCTAGCCCTACTCTGAGAAATTATCCCTGTTTGTATAAGCCAGGCAGTTCTGCACGTCTCCTATTCTGATCCACTTAAAAAAAAAAAAAAAGTTTATTTATTTGAGAGAGAGAGGGGAGAGGGGGAGAATGAGAGACAGAATCTCAAGCAGACTCCCTGCTCGATCTCAGGACCCTGAGATTATGACCTGAGCCAAAATCAAGAGTCAGACACTCAACTGACTGAGCCACCCAGGTGCCTCTATTCTGACCCACTCTTGAGACAAAGCATTTTTTTTTTTTTTTTTTACAAAATTGGTTGTGATCTCACCCCCTGTGCTGTCTCCCTGGGGCTATGGGCTATCCTTACGTCCCCATGATTTCACACACTGTTCTTTCAGCCTGTGAAAATCTTCTTCAAAGCTGACATGCACAAAATTGCAAATTTAATTTCTTGGAACTGCTCATATGCTGCTCTTGAATTTCCATTTTGGTTAAAAAGGAGAAAAAACTGTTAATTCATTGCCAGTAATTCAGTTTTACTCATTCTACATCTATTGACTAAAATGTTCATTCATTCAAAATTCACTTTTTTAGGGCACCTGGGTGGCTCAGCCGGTTAAAGCATCTGCTTTCAGTTCAGGTCACGGTCCCGGGGTCCTGGGATCAAGCCCTGAGTCTGGTTCCCTGCTCAGTGGGGAGCCTGCCTCTCCTTCTCCCACTCCCCCTGCTTGTGCTCTCTCTGTCAAATAAATAAATAAAATATTTTTAAAAAATTCACATTTTCTATCAGGGCCATTTTTATTTTCTTAAGGACCATCCTCTTTCCTTCTCACTGTCGCAGTAAGAGGCTTATCTCTAACCTGGTTCCCAAATGTAGCTTCTCTGTGCCAATGCTAGGCCTTTACCAAACTACCAGTTTTTCTGGAAATTTCTACAACCCCTTGGAGGCTTGGCGATTCTGTGAACTTCACACCTTGCTAGAGAGTACAGAGCTCTATGAAGCTGCTTTCAAGTCCAAAAATCTAGGCACCTTCTTGAACCAGAAACCAGATTACCATAAAGGAAAACATTTCTGGAAGAATTTTTCAAATATTACCTTTGTTAGAGTAATATCTGAAAATATCACCCAGCCATCTACTGAACTTATTTGAACCTTTGTCTCTTCCTCTATACAAGGAAAAGTTTGTATACATCTACTCTGAGCTCTCATTTCTAATATCCTCTACTCATAAATTCTGTGAGGTCCTGGGAGAAAGTCCAACAAATGGATGTGTCAAGAAAAGGCCCAGACAGCCTGTGGAAATAGAGAATAGCAATTGGTTTTAGAGACAATGAAAAGTAACAAAAGATACCTGTAGAAAAGTTTGCAGGGAAGGTATCAGGTGAAATACTATGCACAGATACTGCCTTGAAACCTACTAAGATTAACTGTTGGATCAAGAGGGCCTGTTAGGTGGCAGTAAGAGCTCAAACACTAGGCCAAGGTTTAGCTAAATGATTTCAGTAGCTGGGAAGGCAGGGGAAATGGAGCAGAGAAAGGCAGAGTGACTATCTTACAAGGAATAGAGCAAGTCACAGGTCACAAAGTCAGTAGTTAGATACAGTAAACAAGACAGAAGTAAAGTTTTCAAAACTGGGACACATGATCAGAACTAGAGTAAAACAGCAAGAGTAATGAGAATTTGAATCCCGAAAAGTTAGGTTAAATCTCCTTAAATCCCTCCTGCTTAGGAATTAGTTCAAGAGACTGACAGACTGCCATCAGGAAGCAAGGTCAGGTAACCCAGCTGTGAGAAGAACAAGCTTGCAGAGTCTGGAAAACAAGCAGCATAAGACTTAATTTGAAATATGTTTAGGGGATTCCATTATTAACTCCAACACAGATTTTTAAAGACCTATAGCTTTCTCAAAACTGAGAAATACTTGTCAAGGCATCTAAGAGATTGTATTGTTTTATATCACAATTATAATCCATATATGTGTGGAATTAACAGTGTAAATTTGTTTAAAAAATTTCCTCCTCTGTACTTTATTTTTATTTTGTAACCTTTTTAAATTGCAATGTAACATACATATGGAAACAGGCATGAATTATAAATGAATTATTACAATGTGAACACATCTATGTAATTCTTACCCAGGAATAGAACATGCCCAGCAAATCAGAAGCTCTCATGCATTATCCTATTCATCTCTTTCTTTTATTATTTTAGTTAGATAACATAGAGTGCAATATTGGTTTCTGGAGTAGAATTCAGTGAGTCATCATTTACATACAACACCCAGTGCTCATCATAACAAGTGCCCTTTTTAATACCCATCACCCATCTAGCTCATCCCCCACCCATCTCCCTCCACCAACCCTCAGTTTGTTCTCTATCTTTAAGAGTCTCTTATGGCTATTTCCCCCTCTCCTTTTTTCTTTTCCCCTTTCCCATATGTTCATCTGTCTTCTTTCTTAAATTCCACATGAGTGAGATCATATGGTATTTGTTTTTCTCTGACTTACTTCACTTAGCATAATACACTCTAGCTCCATCCATATCATTGCAAATGGCAAGATTTCATTCTTTTTGATGAGTAATATTCCAACCCAATCATCTTAAATGTAGTTTTCAAAGTGTGTTTTGGGAAAGAGACTTGTTCCCTTTAAGAATCAGAAGCAAATTTGAAACTGCTTGAAGAGTGCAAAAATCAGTGAAAAAACTAACTGTGCTGTTATACCAAATCCAGCCTTCCAAGGGTAAGGAGTTGGAGGACAGAGTCGACTGAGGTGGAAGGATGATAATCTCTTGACAGAAAAGTGCCATACAGTCATACTTTCTTTTTTGTTTATAATGTGCAGAACAGAGAAGCAAGAGAGTGTTATTTAGAAATAGGTTTGTCAAAAATGTACATTGTAAACTTTAGAACCATTAAAATTTTTTCAAAGAAGTTTGATTGACACACTAAGAGAGAACAGATATAAAATGAAATCACATAAAATGCTTAACTAAAACCAGAGAAGTCAGGAGGAAAACAGAAACAAACAATAGATGCAGTGAACACAAAAGAATTACGATATTAATCCAACCGTATCAATAATCTCTTTAAATGTAAACAGTCTAAACACACCAATTAAAAGAGATTGTCAGAAT
>NW_027398230.1:0-7665 GCF_003265705.2 Callorhinus ursinus
GCGGGAGGTAAAATGGAGTGGTGACTGGAGCTTGGTTTCTGATTTTAGGAAATGGGAGAGAAGTGAATTCTAAGAGCAGTGTTGATGCTGACATGGTGCTCAATGCCCAGTGAGCGAAGGTTTGAGGCTCGGACTTGCAAACCTTGGTGTTCAGCGAGAATGTTGTCCAAGTTTCCAGCACATCGTGTCATTTGGCTGGTGTGCCTAATCGGGCTAGTTCCTGCCTTTCTAAGGGCACTTTGAAGGTGGCTTGAAACCCTAGGGTATTTGTGGAGTGGTCTGGTTGGGACACCTGTGTGGGCCATTGTAGACAGCACCCAGGGAATTCCAGAGCTAATGGTGAGCACATTTGTGAGGCTGGAGTTTGCTTCTCTGTGAGAAGCATTGAGCTGGAGTGGAAAGAAGTCGCTGGGTCTTATGACTCACTGTGTGAGCAGGTCTGAGCCTGGCAGGGTAGTCGGTACAGATAGCTGGAAGGTTGTGATGCTGTGGTGGTGGACCGTTGCTCATGATGGGCAGGCCAGCTTGCTTCGGGGATAGGGACTGTGTTCTACTCCCTTGCCAGCCCTCCTGCTGCAGATGTGATAAGACAGTTGTTTCCTGTTTGGTTCTGGAGCCCTCGGCTCAGCAAGGTGGTTGGTGGGAAGCAGCTCACAGGCAGCATTATCGATTCATGCCCAGTGTGCCCCCTGCTTCCTCAGAGGAGGCACAGGAGATGTCCTCTGCCTGGTGTCTGTGAATTCAGCCAGCAGAAGCAGTTTCCAGAGCCCCACCCCTGAGAAATCCTCTCCACATCCCTGTGCTGTGTGCAAGAGGTCACTTTTAATTTGGAACTGAAATCTCCACTCCTGCCGTTAGGTTCTGAGGCCGCACAGGACACCAGTATCCATGCAGTTCTACTTCTGCATGGGGCCTGATGTGCAAGACTGAGGCCGAGCCTGGTCGGCCTGCTGATGCCACTGCAGGCTCCTTCCTGGAAGATGTGCAGCCAAGCCTGGTTTGTGACGATATCACAGGAAAGAGGGACAGGTGCACCACTCTGCCTGACCGCAGGAGTATTCCAGACCTCAATCCCAGGTGGTTGGTGTAGGGAGGAGAGATGTCTGTTTCCCAGGACCTTGGCCAGAGGGAGAGTTGGATCCTGGGATGGGCCTCTGCTTAGCTCTCTCAGATGAGCACCTCAGGCAAGGAAAGGAAGTGTGAGTGCTCACCTGTAATTGAGGAAGGTCTCTGGCTTCAGGTCTCATGGGCAGGTGGATTCCTCGTGTGGTTCATTTTCCTGATAGTGTTCAGGGTGCAGTCGGTGGACCCCTGGTCCTTGGTATCCTGGCTGTGCAAGAGCCCTGGGACACCTTTTTCCCCGGGGCTTTGGACCAGGAAATCGGACGGAGTCAGTGGTGAAACCGTCAGTGTAGGCCTTCGTTTCTGCCCTGCCGAGATGGAGTGGCGACTGTGATAACTCCTAGAGCAATACAGAGCAGGAGACAGGGCTGGGGTGCTGCAGGGGAGGTAAGGCTGGTGCATTCTATTCACATAGGGGCCAGGTGGGACTTCACTAGGGACATGATACTTGAGTCAAGATCTAAAGAAGGTGAGTGATATCAATCAGGGGTATTCTAAATGGAAGGGAAAGCATGTGCAAAAGTCCTGAGGCAGGAACATACAAGGTATGTCAAGAAGTAGCAAGAAGGGCCTGTGGCCACAGTAGACGGCTTAGGACATGACCTCAGGGAGGTGACAGAGGAAGACAGAAAGCCATTGCTGTGCTGTGACGGCATGGGACTCTGTTTCAGGGGGTCATCCGGGCTACAGTGCTGAGAACAGGTGACAGAGTGTTGAGGATGGGCAGGGGAGGTCCATGATGAAGCATTTCCAGGAACTCAGGCAAGAGATGGCCTCTAGTGTGGACTGGACAGGTGGCCTTGGAAGCAGCGGTCAGTCCTATTCTGGGTACGTTTAAGATGGAGCTCACCAGATTTGCTGATGGTTTAGATACTGGGAATGGGACAAACGATGAATTGGGGTAACTCCCAGGTGTGGCTGGTTGTCCTGAGTGAGGGGAAGGAGGAGGTTTCTGGGCGTAGGAGGTCGTCTGTGTTCCGCATGCTCCGGAAGGTGCCTTTCATATTGGATCTGCTGATGTGCATATCCAGGAGATCATTTAACATCTACTCCCTTGGCAACTTTCAAGTACAAGTATCCCCCACTTTTTAAAATTTCACGGTACACATGGCTATTTTTTTTTTTTAAATCTGTGTCATTACACGGCTTTAGTAAAAGGAGGAATCCTGAAGAGGATTTCGCTCTTATGAAAAAAGTCGAAAAGTGAGCATCGCGTTCATCATCTGTTGTGCGGGGAGCCACTGCAGAGGTGGCGCGCACCTCAACCAGGTCTTTCCTGGGAACCCGCTCTCCGCGTCCAGCCCCAGCAGTTTGAATTGTGTCTGTGAGCATCTGGTGTGCTTCATCTGTATTTATTTTCGGCATCCATTAGGAAGTTGTGTCCTGAGGCCTAGGAAAAGCCAAAGAGATGTCGTTTTTGAAGTCTGAGCATGCTTTTTTTTTCTGTATAAATGAATGGTAATTCCTCCTTTGGTCTACACCATTCCTGCTGTGAAAGGTTTCCTTCCTAGGAAGGAAGGAAACTGTACTTTCAAATAGCGGGGGAACCTGTACCCCATCCTGCAAGGTTAGCTTTAGTCTCCATGCTGCACAGAACCTTCCATGACTTATGCGTTTTATCACTCAAACATTGTGCCCTTTTTTAAAAATTTTATTTATTTATTTGAGAGAGAGAGAGAGAGAATGAGAGATAGAGAGCATGATAGGGAAGAGGGTCAGAGGGAGAATCAGACCCCCTGCTGAGCAGGGAGTCCGATGTGGGACTCGATCCCGGGACTCCAGGGTCATGACCTGAGCTGAAGGCAGTCGCTTAACCAACTGAGCCACCCAGGCGCCCAATCATTGTGCCTTGGACCACCTTCCCCCATTCCCACCCATCCGTGAATCTGGCAACCAGCAATCTGTTCTCAGTATCTGTGCGTTCAGTATTTTTTTTTTCCATGTGGAACGTCCATGAACATGTGGTGTATTTCTTTCTGTGTCTGCGTTACTTAGCATAATGCTCCCAAGGTGTCTGTTTCTATATCTGGCTACTGTGAAGAATGCTGCAGTGAACATGGGAGTGCATCTATCTTTTTGAGGTAGTGTTTTTGTGTTCTCCAAATAAATCCACTCAGAGCAATCACTGGGTTTTGTGGAAGTAGTATTAATTTTTCCAGGAATCTCCACAATCTTTGTCACAGGTGCTGGACCAATGTACATTCCCACCAACAGTGCACAGGGTCCCCTTGTCTACACACCCTTGACCAAACCTGCTGTCTGTCTCTCGGACAAATGCCATCCCAACAGTTGTGAGAAGATAGCGGATTATGGGTTTGACTTATGTTTCCCTGACGACGATTAGTGATGTTGAACAACTTTTTCTGTATCTGTTGGCTAACTGGGTGTCATCTTTGGAAAGTATCTATTCACATAATTTCCCCGTTCTTTATACAGGTTTTTTTTGTTTTGATTTGTATGAGTGTTTTGTATATTTTGTATATTAGCCTCTTCTCATACAAATGATTTGCTGATATTTTTTCTCATTGGGTAGGTCACCCTTTAAGTTTTGATGGTTTCTTTTGCCATGTAGTAATTTCAGTTTGATGTCGTTCCACTTGTTTATTTTTGCATTTGTTGCCTTTGCCTTTGGTGTCCGATCTAAAAGACTCTATGCCAAAACCAATTGTCGAGAAACTCACTACCTGTGTTTTGTTCTCGGAGGTTTATGGATTCAGGTCTTATATTCAAGTCATTCATCCATTTAAAATTATTGTGTGTGCTGTAAGAAAGTGATCCAGTTCCTTTCTTCTGCATGTAGTGTACAGTTTTCCAGGACTGTTCACTGAAGAGACAGTCCTTTCCCCGTTGTGTATTTTCTGCCCCTGTGTCGTAAGTTAAGGCCATATATGTGTGGGTTAGTTTCTCAGGTTTCTTCTTCTTCTTCACCTTTTCCTCCTCCTTCTTCAGTTTTTTGTTTTACAATTTAATTTTTGGGAAAGTATTTTTCCTGTCGGAATATACGCAGTGTGGACTTTATTGATTACATGTCCTACTATTTGTTAGGACATTTCTCTGACGTGTTTTTGTAAATGACTTGCTGGATCTATAGCTTTCAACAGGTTTAACATTTGGGCAGAACTACTCAAAATGTTATATTCTTCCATCAGATAAGAGATTGTGTCTGATTGTCTTTTGTGATGCTATCAGTTGTGATAATTGATATCTGTTTCTTTTCCATGATAGGTTTATTAAAGTGATTATAATATTTCAAAAATGTGATTCTAATCACTCTTATTTAATAATATGTGTTTATATAAAACAAGTTCAAAGAAATGCATTTATTGGAATCAATTGTTGAAACAGGACGTAAATATTAATTCCCGTTTAGAGTTAATAATATCAGAGCTATGTCTAAATATACCTTTAATGTACGGATTATAATGAGTAATCTTTCCAAAAGTGCTATGATTATCATTTCCTGAGCTTTCTATTCGGTTCCATTGACCTGTGTGTCTGTTTCTATGTCAGCACCATACAGTTTTGATGAGCACAGCTTTGTAATCTAGTTTGAAATCCGGGCGTGTGGTGACTCCTGCTCTCTTCTTTCTCCAGATGGCTCTGGGTATTTGGTGTCTTCTGTGATTCCATATGAATTTTAGGACAGTCTTCTATTTCTTTGAATAATGCCACTGGAATTCAGATAGGGATTTAATCACATCTGTAGATTGCTTTGGTTGTTATGGACATGTGAACATGAATAACTCTTCCGGTTAATGAGCAGGACGTATGCTTCCGTTTATTTGTGTCTTTCTCTGTTTCTTTGACCCATACACACCCCCGAACATACATGTGTTTTTCCTTCCTTTTCCAACATGTGTTCCGTGTACCAGATCTTTCTCATTATTGGTTACTTTTCTCCTAGGTTTTTTTTTTTTCTTGATGCAATTGTAAATGGCATTGCTTTCTTATTTTCTCTTTGGGAATGTTTGTCACCAGTACACAGAAATGCAACAAGTTGGGACACCTGTGTGGCTCAGTCAGTTAAGCATCTGTCTTTGACTCAGGTCACCATCCCGGGGTGCTGTCATCGAGACCCGCAGTGGACTTCCTGCTCAATGGGGAGTCTGCATCTCCCTCTCCCTCTGCTGCTCACCCTGCTTGTGCTGTCTCCCTCTGTCAAATAAATAAAGTCTTTAAAAAAAGAAATGCAACAGGTCTCTGTATATTGACTTTGTATCCTGCAGCTTTACTGAATTTGTTTATTCTAAGAGTTTTCTGGTGGAATCTCTATGGAATTCTATATATAGTATCATGTCATTTACAAACACTGACAGTTTTCCTATTTGGATTTCATCTTTTCTTTCTTTCTTTTTTTCTTTTCGTCTGAATTGTTTGGCTAGGGCTTTCAATACTGTGTTGAATGAAAGTGATGAGAGTGGGCATCTTTGTCTTATTTTTTTACAATATGTTATATATTTATTCATGAGAGTCAGAGAGAGAGGGAGAGAGGCAGAGGCAGAGAGAGAAGCAGGCTCCCCGCTTAGCAGGAAGCCCGATGCAGGACTCGATCCCAGGACCTGGGATTGTGACCCGACCCGAAGGCAGACGCTTAACCATCTGAGCCACACAGACACCCTCTTTGTCTTGTTTTTGATCTTAGTGGAAATGTTTTCAGCTCTTCACCCTTGTGTATGAGGTAAGCTATGAGCTTTTCATATATGAACTTTGTTATCTTGAGGTGTGTTCCCTCTATACCCAGACGGTTTAGAGTTTTTATCATAAATGCATATTGAACTGTCAAGTGTTCTTGTTGAGGTACAGCGGAATGTGGGTGTTTGCTGAGATAGGCGTGCAGATTTCTCCAGGTCAGAGACCTTTCTGGAGTTTCAAATGACGCAGGATCCTTCTCGGTGGCAGCCTGAGTTCTCTCCTATTATTGAGGTGTCCCCAATGCCCAGAGCTTTGTAGCCAGGACTCTGGGGAAAAACCCATCAGAACCGAAACCAGGGTTAGGGTTCGGGACTACGGGCATGACAGGCCCGATCTGCTAGCACTGTCGCAGGCTTTCCAGGGGACTGATTTGAGGGCGTTTATCAGGATGAATGTCATGCCAGGGATTTTGGCCAGGGGTCCGCTGAAAGTGGAGGTTCTCTAGGATGGGCATCCGGAGTTCCCAATGGCGAGGTTTCCTTCTGTGTGTCAGTCGGAGTCCTCTGGTATTGCTCAGTTGTCCCCAAACCCTGGAGTTTAGAGGAAAGCCTCTGGGGACAGACCCTTCACAAGCCAAAATAGGTTTAAGGTTAGGGCTTATGTGCCTGGCAGGCCCAATCTACTAACACAGTGGTGAGCTTCCCAGGGAGCCGTGTTTTGGGCATGGGTCAGGGTGAGTGCCAGGCCCATGATTTTATGCCCGACCACTGAATGTGGGAGATTGATGGGGTGGACATGCGGATTTCTCTTGCCCTGAATGCTTTCTGGAGTCCAAACGGTGAGGTTTTCTTCTGGGTGTAGGCTGAGTCTTCTGGTACTTCTCAGGTGGTGCCAATTCCTGGGGCAGGGCAGGCAGAGCTCTCCTGGTATCAGCGCTTTCAGAACTGGAAACGGCGCATTTTGCTTTATGGTGTGAGTCTCTGTCCTCTGGTATTGCTCAGGTGGCCCAAATCCCTGGGGCATGGAGCCTGGGACCTAGGGAGAAACCTCTCCGAAGCCACGTGAGGGTTAGGGTTAGGGTTAATGCCCAGGTGCACAGCACTCCTGGTGTGCATTAACTGTGGCGAGCTTGGGATGGGCCGTGTGTCTTGAGGGCGGGAGTCAGGTTGAGTGTCAGGCTCAGGTTTTGCCATCAGGTGGGGCAGAAAGTGCAGTTTCGCCAGGTTGGGCTTTCAGCATTCTGCTCTGAATGCTTTCCGGAGATCTAAGTGGTGCGGTTTCCTTCTGGGTGGTAGCCCGAGTCCCTTGATACTGCTCGGGTGTCCCGAATACCTGGTGCTTTGGAGCAAGGCTCTGGGGAGGGTTACTCAGAGGCCAACCTCGGGTTAGGCTTGGGGCTGAGGGGCACGCCAGGCCTGATGTGATGGCGCTGTGATGATCTTCCTGGGGACTGATTTGAGGCCGTGGGTCAGGGGGGAGTGTCAGGCTCAGGGATTGCGGCCTGGTTACGTTGACCTCGGGGTTCGTTGGGATGGACCGGCACAGTTCTCCTCGGAAAGCTTTCTGGAGTTCCCCATGGCATGTTTTCATTTTTAGTGGCAGGCTGAATCCTCTGGGCCCGGTTAGGTGTCCCCTGTCCCTAGGGCTTTGGAGCCAGGCCCCTGGGGGGAATAGACCCCTCAGAAGTCCCATAGGGTCACGGTTAATTCCTGGGGAATGGCAGCCCTGATGTGCAAGGCCTGTAGTCCGCTCTGGGGCGTTTGTCTTGAGGGCGAGGGTCAGGTTGAGCATCCGGTTCAGGGTTGGCTGCCAGAAGGCGCCAAATGTGTGCATTGGCGGGTGCCTGGGTGGCTCAGATGGTTAAGCGTCTGCCTTCGGCTCAGGTCATGATCCCGGGGTCCTGGGATCGAG
>NW_027398230.1:7765-12909 GCF_003265705.2 Callorhinus ursinus
GCCAAGCTAGGGTGAGGCTTAGGGCTTAAGGGCATGACATGCCCGATCTGCCAGCGCTGTGATAAGCTTCCCGGGGTCAATTTGAGGACGTGGGTCAACGGGGAGTGTCAGGCTCAGGGATTGCGGCCCGGGCACTTTGAACTCGGGGCTCGTTGAGATGGTCTAGCACAGTTCTGGGGCCGTCCGGCACAGTTCTCCCGCTCGGAATGCTTACCAGAGTTGCCAATGGCACGTTTTCCTATTTCGTGGCAGGCTGAGTCCTCTGGCCCTAGTCACGTGTCCCAAGTCCCTGAGGCTTTGGAGTCAGGCTCTGGGGCCAGACCCCGCTCGGAAGCCAAGCTAGGGTGAGGCTTAGGGCTTAGAGGCATGACAGGCCTGATGCGCCAGCGTGGTGATGAGATTCCCAGGGTCTGAGTTGAGGCTGTGTGTCGGCGGGGAGTGTCAGGCTCAGGGATTGCGGCCCGGGCACGTTGAACTCGGGGTTCGTGGGGATGGACCGGCATAGTTCTCCTGCTCGGAATGTTTACCGGTGTTCCCCATGGCACGTGTTCCTGTTTATTGGCAGGCTGAGTCCCCTGGCCCTGGTCAGGTGTCCCCRGTCCCTGGGGCTTTGGAGCCGGGCGCCTGRGGACAGAGTCTTCAGAAGCCTCCGTGGGGTCCCGTTTAGGGCCGAGGGTCACGGCAGAATTGATGTGCAAGCATTGTAGCCAGCTCTTGGGGGATTTGTTTTGAGGGAGTGGGTCAGGTTGAGAGTCTGGCTCAGGGTTGGCCGCCTGTGGGCGCCAAGTTTGTGCATTGGTTGAAAAGGACATTCTGAGATGTCCTGTTCTGAACGCTCTCTGTTGAGAGCCTGACTCCAAAGCCTCAGGCAATTGGGACACGTGACCAGGGCCGGAGAACTCAACCTGCCACTAAAAAGGAAAACATGCCATGGGGAAGTCTGGAACGCTATCCGAGCAGGAGAACTGTGCCGGTCCATCCCAACGAACCCAGAGGTCAACGTTCCCAGGCCGCAATCCCTGAGGCTGACATTCCCCCCTGACCCAGGGCCTCAACTCAGTCCCCAGGAAGCTCATCACAGCAGCGGCACATCAAGCCTGGCATGCCCCTTGGCCCCAAGGCTAACCCGAGGTTGGCTTCTGAGCGTCGCTCCCCAGATCCTTGCTCGAAAGCACCAGGTATTCAGGACACCCGAGCAGTATCAAGGAACTCGGGCTGCCACCCAGAAGGAAATCGCACCACTGGGATCTCCGGAAAGCATTCAGAGCAGAACGCTGAACTCCCATCCCGGCGATACTACAATTTCCGCACCGCCTGGCGGCAAACCCTGAGCCTGACACTCACCTGACACCTGCCCTCAAGACACACCGCCCATCCCCAGCTTGCCACAGTTCCCGCACCACAGGAGTGCCCTGCACCTGGGCCCTAAACCTAACCGTAACCCCGACGTGGCTTCGGAGAGGTCTCTCTCTAGGTCCCTGGCTCCACGACCCAGGGATATGGGCCACCTGAGCAATACCAGAGGACACAGACTGACACCAAAAAGCAAAATGCGCCGTTTGGCACTTCTGAAAGCGCTGAGACCAGGAGAGCTCTGCCTGCTGTTCCCCTAGGGCCTAACCCAAACCCTAGGTGGGCTCCTGAGTGCCTTCTTCCCACAGGTCTCTCTCCAGAGCCCCACGGACAGGGGACACCTGATTAATACCAGAGGACTCAGCTTGCCACCTAGATAGAAACCCCGACGGTGGGAACCCCGGAAAGGATTCACAGCACGAGAGCGCTGCACGCCTGCCACAGGGAACCCACACTTTCAGCGGTGCGCGGGCCGAAAAGAGGAGCAAGACACTCACACTGACTAAAGACACTCACGCTGACCCACGCCCGCAACCCTCACCCCGGGAACATCGATGCGGCGCCGGCATATCAGGCCTCCCGTGCCCATATATCCTAACATTTACACGACGTTGGCTGCGTAGGGGTCAGTCCCCAGACTCTGGCTCCAAAGCCCCAAAGATTAGGGACACCTGAGCAATACCGAGGGACCGAGGCTGCCACCCGGAAGGAAAATGCGCCATTGGGAACTCAGGAAGGCATTCAGAGCAGGAGAACTCTGAATGCCCATCCCAAGGAATGCACAAATTTTGCGCCCTCTGGTTGTCAGACCTGAGCCTGACGCCCAACCTGACCCACGCCCTCAAGACAAACCCCAGGGGAAGCAGGCCAAAGTGTTGGCACGTCCGGCCTGCCCTGCGCCTAGGCCCACACCCTATCCCTCGCGGGCCTCTGAGGGCTCTGGCCACAGAGGCCTGGCTCTAAAGCCACAGGGATCGGGGGCACCTGAGCAAGACCAAAGGATGCAGCCTGGTCCCAGGTGGAAACCACTCTGCTGGGAACTCGGGGCAAAGATTTCTGAATAGGAGCACTCTGCATGCTCATCCCGACGAAATGCCACTTTCAACGGCACCCTGCCTGCCAAACTTGAGCCTGACACTCACGCGGACCCACACCCCCGACTCGGATCCCCCGCACCCCAAAGCTGGCCCCAGCGGGGCCAGATCAGGGCTCCAACGACCCTAGGCCCTAGGTCTATCCCTAGGTTGGCTACTAAGTTTTTGGATCCAAAAGGCTGGCTCCAAAGCCCCATGGATGGCAGTAACTGAGCGACATCTGAGGACTCCAATACCACAGAGAATTCAAACGCACTACTTGCAGCTCCGGAGAGCGTTTAGAACAGGAAATCTCAGAATATCCATCCCAACCACACGCAAACTTGGCGCCCTCAGGCGGCCAACCCTGACCTTGACACACAATCTGACCCACTCCCTCAAGACAAACCCCCCAAGAGCTGGCTACAGTGCTTGCACATCAGGTCTGCTGTGCCCCTCGGCCCTAACTGGGACCCCACGGAGCGTTCTGAAGGCTCTGTCCCCAGGCGCCCGTCTCCAAAGCCCCAGGGACCGGGGACACCTGACCAGGGCCAGAGGACTCAGCCTGCCAATAAACAGGAAAACGTGCCGTGGGGAACTCTGGTAAGCATTCCTAGCAGGAGAACTCTGCCGGGCCGTCCCCACGAACCCCGAGTTCATTGTGCCTGGGCCGCAATCCCTGAGGCTGACAACCCTCTGCCGACCCACGGCCTCAACTCAGACCCCGGGAATCTCATCACAGCGCCTGCACATCAGGCCTGCCATGCCCCTCAGGCTTAAGCCTCACCCTAGATTGGCTTCCGAGCAGGGTCTTGCCCCAGAGTCTGACTCCAAAGCCTCAGGGACTTGGGACACCTGACCAGGGCCAGAGGACTCAGCCTGACAAGAAAAAGGAAAACGTGCCATGGGCAACTCCAGTAAGCATTCCGAGCGGGAGAAGTGTTACGGATCGTCCCCACGAGCCCCGAGTTCAACGTGCCCAGGCGGCAATCCCTCAGCCTGACACTCCCCGCCGACCCACGGCCTCAACTAAGACCCCGGGAAGCTCATCACAGTGCCAGCACATGAGGCCTGTCATGGCACTAAGCCCTAAGCCTCACCCTAGCTTGGTTTCCGAGTGGGTCTGTGCCCGGAGCATGGCTCCAAATTCCCCCAGGGATTGCAGTCACTGAACGACACCAGAGGTCTCCAATGTCACAAAGAATTCAAACGCACTCCTTGCAGCTCGGGAGAGCGTTCAGAACAGGACATCTCAGAATGCCCATCCCAACCAACGCACCAACTTGGCGCTCTCAGGCGGCCAACCCTGAGCCTGAGGCTCAACCTGACCCACTCCCTCAAGACAAACCCCCAAAGAGATGGCTACAGTGCTTGCACATCAGGCCTGCCGTGTCCCTCGGCCCTAACCGGGACCCCATGGAGCCTTCTGAATGCTCTGTCCCCAGGCGCCCGGGTCCAAATCCCCAGGGTCCAGGGACACCTGACCAGGGCCAGAGGACTCAGCCTGCCAATAAACAGTAAAACGTGCGGTGGGGAACTCTGGGAAGCTTTAGGAGCGGGAGAATTGTGCCCGACTGTCCACACGAGCCCTGAGTTCAACGTGTCCGGGCCGCAATCCCTGAGCCTGACAACCCTCGCCGCCCCACGGACTCAACTCCGACTCCAGGAAGCTCATCACAGCGACGGCAAATCAGGCCTGTCATGCCCCTCATCCCTAAGCCTCACTCTATCTTGGCATCTGAGCGGGTCTGTGCCCGGATCCTGGCTCCAACGCCCCCCAGGGATGGCAGTATCTGAGCGACACCAGAGGACCCCAATGCCAAAGAATTCAAACACACTACGTTCAACTCCGGAAAGCATTCAGAACATGAGAAATCTGAATGCCCATCCCAGGCAGTGCACATATTTGGCGCCTCCTGGCAGCCAACCCTGAACCGGATGCTCTACCTGAAACTCGCCCTCAAGACAAGCGCCCCAGAGCGGACTACAGCCCTTGCACTCCCCGCCGACATCAGGCCTGCCATTCCCTAGCCCTAACCGTGACCCTACGGGGCTTCTGAAGGGTCTGTTCCCGCAGGGGCCTGGTTCCAAAGCCCTAGGGACTGGGGACACCTGACCGGGGTCAGAGGACTCAGCCTGCCAGTAAAAATGAAAACATGCCATGGGGAACTCCGGAACGCTTTCCGAGCAGGAGAACTGTGTGGGTCCGTTCCTACAAACCCCGAGGTCAACATACCCAGGCCGCAATCCCTGAGCCTGACACTCCCCCCTGACCCACGGCCTCAACTCAGTCCCCAGGAAGATCATCACAGCGCCGGCACATCAGGCCTGGCATGCCCCTCAACCCCAAGCCTAACCAGAGGTTGGGTTCTGAGTGTCCCTCCCCAGAGCCTTGCTCCAAAGCACCAGGTATTCGGGACACCCGAGTAGGATCAAGGAACTCGGGCTGCCACCTAGAAGGAATCTGCACCACTGGGATCTCCGGAAAGCATTCAGAGCAGAACACTGAATGCCCATCCTGGCGAAACTGCAATTTCCGCGCCGCCTGGCGGCAAACTCTGAGCCTGACACTCAACCTGATTCCCGCCCTCAAGACACACGGCCCATCCCAAGCTCGCCACAGTTCTGGCACACCAGGAGTGCCTTGCACCTGGGCCCTAACCCTAACACTACTCCTCACGTGGCTAGGGAGAGGTCTATTCCTAGGTCCCTGGCTCC
>NW_027398231.1:0-7909 GCF_003265705.2 Callorhinus ursinus
TTTATCCAAACCATTATGTTTATCAGTATTTCTATATTTTTATTGCCGATGAGTTGTGTTATTGCCTCCATTGTATGAACATACCATAATTTACTTACACATGACACTGTTGGACTTTTGGGTGATTTCTCATTTTTGGAAGATACAAATATAGCTGTTATGAGCATTCCTATACATGTTTATTAAGGGGTGTTGTTGGATGTTATATTAAGTAGGGCTTTTTTTTTTTTTAAAGATTTTATTTATCTATTCATGAGAGACAGAGAGAGAGAGAGAGAGAGAGAATGGCAGAGGGAGAAGCAGGCTCCCAAGGAGCAGGGAGCCCGATGCGGGACTCGATCCCAGGACCCCGGGATCACGACCCGAGCCGAAGGCAGACGCCCAACCATCTGAGCCACCCAGGCGCCCTAAGTAGGGCTTTTTAATCCTAGAGTAGATATAGATTTAATGTTAGAAACTGTCAGACATTCTTCAGTTGTGATTGTACTAATTTATAATCTCCCAGCATTGTAATAGAGTTTCTGTGACTCTACATCCTCTTCAACACTTGTATTTATCCATCTTTAAAAAATATATTTTAGAGGCTCCTGGATGGTGTAGTCAGGTAAGCTCTTGGATTTGGCTCAGGTCATGATTTCAGGCTCATGAGATTGAGCCCCATGAAGGTCTGCTTAAAATTCTCTTTCCCTCTCCTTCTTATGTACTCTCTCTCTTGCTTTCTCTAAAATAAATCTTTAAAAAATATATATACATATATATTTTAGCCATTCTGCTGGATGTGTTTCTGTGCTTTAATTTGCATATTCCTGATAGGTAATGATAGTGAACACATTTTTCATGTGGAAATTTTTTTTCGGTCAAAATTTTTATTAAAATATTTTTATTGAATATAATTGACATACAATGTTACATAAGTTTCAGGTATATAGTATCAGGGTTCAGGTAATCTATATTGCTAGGCTTACCACAAGTGTAGCTACTATCTCTCACCATACAATGGTATTACAATACCATTGATTATTTTCCCTATGCTATACCTTCCATCCCCATGACTTAGTCATTCCATAACTGGAAGCCTGTGTCTCCCATTCCCCAATCACCCATTTTGCCCGTCCCCCCATTCTCTTCCCCTCTAGCAACTGTGTTTGCTCTCTGTATTTATGGCTCTGTTTCTGCCTTTTGTTTGGAAATCTTTATCATAGAGTGTCCATTCAAATTGTTTGCTCAGTTGTTAGTTGGATCATGTACATTATTTTATTGACTTATCCAAATTTTTTGTATATTGTATAATAAAATCCTTAGTTGGATATATGTTTGCAATGATCTAATCTTTTCAATGACTTACGTTTTCACTTTCTTGGTGATGTATTTTAGTAAACAAGTTCTTTAATGATATCGTTTTTTTATATATGGTTAAAGTCATTTCTGTTTTAAGAAATCATCTCTGTGAAAGTCATGAAAATATTCTCTTATAAACTAGATGCCTAAATATTTTAGCTTTTCACATTTGGAATTATGATTTGAACTACATCTAAATGGGATTAGATGATACATGTGCTCTATATATTTGATTACTTGACACTATGTGAAATTTATCCAAACCATTATGTTTATCAGTATTTCTATATTTTTATTGCCAGTGAGTTGTGTTATTGCCTCCATTGTGTGTGTGATGTGTGTGTGTGAGGTGGGGCATCAAGTTTTGTTTTCTTTATGGATGTTCAGTTGACCTAAAAACATTTATTAAAAAGACCATTAATATCCCATTGGATTGCAAGGGAGGCTATGTGATAAATAACATGAGTGTATAAGTATGGGCCTCCATTTCAATCTGTTGCATTATATTTGTGTTCTTTGCTAATAAGTACTGTCCTAATCATGCTAGACTTTATATGAAATCTTGATAGCTGATAGTGTAAATCTTACCCCTTTGTTCTATCATGTTGCTTTGCGTATTTTAGGTCCTGTGCATTTTCACCTACATTTTAGAATCAACATCTCAGATTCTTTAAAAATATTTATGAAGATATTGATTGGGATTTTAACGTATCAATAGATCAGTTTGGGGACAGTTGCCATATAGCATTGAGTCTTGTGATACATGAACATGATAAATCTCTTCACTTAATTTTTCTCAGTTAGGTGTTTTAGTATGAAGAGGAAAGGTCTTGTATCATTTTTTGTTAGACTTTTATTCATCCTTATGACATTTTTGAACTATTGTGAATTTTTTCCATTAATTTTATTTTCTAGATTGGTTGTAGCAACTTTGCTAAATTCACATAGCTTAGATATTACATTGAATCTATAGTTCACTGTTAGTAGTGTGGATATCTTAACAATATTAAGTCTTCCAATCCATGAATGCAGGATGTATTTACATTTATTCGTGTCTATATTTTATTTAATCAATGTTGATAGTTTTCAGTGTTCAAGTCTTTCACCTCCTTGGTTAGATATATTCCTAAGTATTTTTTTGATGCTATTGAAAATGAAATTGATTTGTATTATTTTTTTTATTATGTTCAGTTAGCCACCATATAGTACATCATTAGTTTTTGATGTTGTGTTCAACGATTCATTAATTGTGTATAACACCCAGTGCTAATCACAACACGTGCTCTCCATAATACCCATCACCCAGCTACCCCATCCCCCACCCCCCTCCCTTCTGTAATCCTCAGTTTGTTTCCCAGAGTCCAGAGTCTCTCATGGTTTGTCTCCCTCTCTGATTTCTTCCCATTCAGTTTTCCCTCCCTTGCCCTATGATCCTCCGTGCTCTTCCTTATGTTCCACATATGAGTGAAACCATATGATAATTGTTTGAAATTGATTTATTAATTTCCTTTTTGGACTCTTTATTGTTAGTATATAGAAATGCAAGTGATTTTTCTTTATAGTTTTATTGAAATTCCAGTTATCATACAGTGTAATATTAGTTTCAGGTGTCAAATTTAGTGTTTCAACACTTACATACATCACCCAGTACTTATCACAAGTGCAACTGATTTTTGTGTGTCAGTTTTGTGTCCTGCAACTTTGCTGAATTTATTTTTTAGTACCAAAAATGCTTTTGATGATATCTTTATGATTTTCTACATATAAGATCATGTAATCTACAAACATATAATTTTATTTCTTCCTTTCCTGTATAGATACCTTTTATTATCTCTCCTCCTTGCATAATTGCTTTGGATTATACTTCCAATATTATGTTGAATAGAAGTGGTGGGAATGGGCATTTTTGCCGTATTCCTGATCTAGAGGAAAAGCTTTTAGTGTTTCACGAAACACTGTAATGTTAGCTGTGGCTTTTCATAAATGTTATGTTGAGGTACTTACTTCTATTCCCATTCCTTGTTTTTGTTTTTAATTTTTATTTATTTTTATTATTGATGTATAATTGACACACAATGTTATATTGCTGTCAGATTACAATGTATTAATTCAACAATTCTGTATATTAGTGCTTACCACAATAAATGTAGTCACCATCTTTCACCATACATTATTACAGTAGTATTGACTGTATTCCTTAAGCTATACTTTTCATCCCCATCACATTTATTTTATAACTGGAAGTTTCTACCTCTTAATCTCCATCTATTTCACCTATCCTCCCACCTACATCCCCTCCGGCAATCATTAGTTTGTTCTCTGTATTTAAGAGTCTGTTTTTTTGTCCATTTCTGTGGTTTTTAAGATTTCACATATAAGTGAAATCATATGGTATTTGTCTTTGGCTTATTTCACTTAGTGTAATACCTTCTGGGTCCATCCACGTTGTCACAAATGGTGATATTTCATTCCTTTGTATGGCTGAGTAATATTGTTTTATATACACACACACACATATATATACACTTTATATATAAATTTGAAATACATATATACACATATATATGTATATGTGTGTGTGTGTGTGTGTGTGTATATAAATTCATCCATTCATCTATTGATAGATACTAGATACTTGGGTTACTTCCAAGTCTTGGCTGTTGTAAAGAATACTGAAGTGAATGTCAGCATATCTGTATCTTTTCAAATTAGTGCGTTTTGTTTTCTTTGGATAAATACCCAGAAGTGGAATTACTGGATCCTATGGTAGTTCTATTTTTAATTTTGTGAGGAAACTCCATGCTGTTTTCCATAGTGGCTGCACCAATTGCTTTCCCACCAACAGTGCTTGAGAGCTCCCTTTTCTCCATATCTTCTCCAACACTTGCTATTCTTGTCTTTTTTATACTAACCTTTCCAGCAAGTGTGAGGTGGTGTCTCATTGTGGTTTTGATTTGCATTTCACTGATGATTAGTGATGTTGACTATCTTTTCCTGTGTCTTTTGGCCATCTGTATGTCTTCTCTGGAGAAATGTTTATTCAAGTCCTCTGCCCCTTTATTGTTTTTGTTGTTATTTGTTATTGAGTGTTATGTGTTCTTTATTTATTTTGGATATCAACCCCTTATTAGATACATTGTTTTATAAATATTTTCTTCCATTCTGGAGCTTGCCTTGTCATTTTGTTTGTGGTTTTCTTCATTATACAGACACTTTTTAATTTGAGGTAGTCCCATTTTTTTTTTAATTTTTGCTTTTATTACCCTGGCCTGAGGAGACAGATCTAAAACAGTTTTACTAAGACTGATGTCAAAGAGCATATTGCCTATGTTTTCTTTAGTTTTATGGTTCCAGGGCTTTCATTTAAGTCTTTAAGTGCTTTTGAGTTTATTTTTGTATACGCTGTAAGTGGTTCAATTTCATTCTTTTCCATGTAGCTGTCTAGTTTTCTTAACACTATTTACTAAAGACTGTCTTTTCCTGATTGTATGTTCTTTCCTCCTTTGAGCTCTCTATTCTGTTCCCTTAATGTATGTGTCTATTTTTGTGCCAGTACCATACTGTTTAATTACTACATCTTTGTAGTTTATCTTGAAATTTGGGATTGTGATACCTCCAGCTTTGTTCTTTATCAAGATTGTTCAGCTATTCAGTCTTTCCATGGTTCCTTACAAATTTTAATTTTATTTCTATTTTTGTGAAAAATTCCCCTGGTATTTTGATAGGGATTGCATTGAATCTGTAGATTGCATTGGATAGTATGGACATTTTAACTGTATTATTCTTCCAATCCATGAACACAATATATCTTTCCTTTTATTTGTGTCATCTTCAGTATCTTTCATCAGTGTCCTACAGTTTCCAGAATATAGGTGTTTCAACTCCTTGGGTAAATTTATTCCTAAATATTTTATTCTTTTTGATTTGCAGTTTTAAGTGGGGTTATATTTTTAATTTTTTTCTGATAGGTTATTATTAGTGTACAGAAACATAACAGACGTCTGTGTATTAATGTTGTATCCTGCAACTCTATTGCATTCATTTATTAGTTCTAATAAGTTTTTGGTGAAGTCTTTAGGGTTTTCTATGTATAGTATTATGCCATCTACAAACAGTGATAGCTTTACTACTTTCTCATTTGGATATCTTTTATTTCCTTTTCTTCCCTAATTGCTGTGGCTAGGATTTTCAATACTGTGTTGAATAGAATGGTGAGTGGATATCCTTATCTTATTCCTGATCTTAGAGGAAAAGTTGAACTGTTGAGTATGATGTTACCTATACGTTTGTCATGTGTGGCCTTTCTATGTTAAGGTACGTTCTCTCTATACCATCTTGTTATGAGTTTTTTATCATCAGTGGATGTCAAATTTTGTCCGATGCTTTTTCTGCATTTATTGAGGTGATCATATGATTTTTATCCTTCATTTGTTAATGTGGGGTATCACGTTGATTGATTTGCAGATCTTAAGCCATGTTTGTGTGCATGGAATGAATCCCACTTTGTTATGGTGTATGAATCCTTTTAATATATTGTTGAATGTGATTTGTTAGTATTTTTTTTGAGAATTTTTGCATCTATGTTCATCAGTGATAGTGCCCTGTATTTTTCTTTTTTTGAAGTGTATTTGTTCCTTTCTCGTATCAGGGTAATCTTGGCCTTGTAAAACGGGTTTGGAAATGTTAATTCTTCTTACTTTTTAGGAATAATTTGAGGAAGATAAATATTAACTCTTCTTTAAATGTTTGGTAGAATTCACGTGTGAAGCCATATTAACCTGAACTTTTGTTTGTTGAGAATCTTTTGGTTACTGATTCAGTTTCATTACTAGTAATCAGATGATCCAGATTTTCTATTTCTTCATAATAAAGTCTCGAAAGATTGTATATTTCTAGGAATTTTTCCATTTATAGGTTCTCTAATTTGTTGACATATAATTGTTTATAGTATTCTCTGATGATCCTTGGTATTTCTGTGGAATAATTTGCAATTTTTTCTTTTATTTCTGATATGTTTTTCTTGATGAGTTTGGCTAAAATTTTGTTGATTATGTTTATTTTTTTCAAAAACCCAGATCATGGTTTCATTGATCTTTCTATTATTTTTTAATTCTCTCATTTATTTCTGCTCTGATATTTGTTATTTTCTTCCTTTTACTGATTTGGGGTTTTGTTTATTCTTTTTCTAGTTTTTTTTAAATTTATTTTAAAGTTAGAATTTTTATTTGAGATTTATTTTTTTCAGTAGGCCTCTGTCACTATGAATTTCCCTCTTTAAACAGCCTTTGCTGTGTCCCAGACATTTTGGACTCTGTGTTTCCATTTTTATTTACTTTCCTTTTTGATTTCTCACAGTGCTATTGGTTGTTACATAGCATATTTAGTCTCTACATTCTGTTTTTTTTTTCTGGTTTTCTTGTAATTTATTTCTAGTTGCATACTATTGTGGTCTGAAAAGATGCTCGATATGATTTCAGTGTTCTTAAATTTATTGAGACTTGTTTTAAGGTCTAACATGTGATCAGTTCCTCAGAATGTTTCATGTGAATTTGAAAAGAATGTGTATTCTGCTGTTTTTGGTTGGGATGATCTGTATATATCTATTAAGTCTATCTATTCTAATGTGTCATTTAAGGCAGTGTTTCCTTACTGATTTTATGTCTGGAAAATCTATCCACTGACATGAGTAAAGTAAAGCTCTCTACGATGGTTGTTTTGCTGTCTATTTCTCCCATTATGTCTGTTAATATTTGCTTTATATATTTAGGTGCTCTTGTGTTAAGTTTACAACTATTACATCCCCTTGTTAGATTGATTCTTTTATCATTATGTAATGTCCTTTGTCTCTTTTTATAGTCTTTCTTTTAAGGTCTGTTTTATCTGATATAAGCATTGCCATCCAGCTTTCTTTTTATTCCAGTTTGCATGGTAATCTTTTTCCATCTCTTCACTTTCAGTCTATGAATGTCTTTAGAGTTTAAGTGAGTCTCTTGTAGGCAATATAGATTGCCTACAATATAGATTGGCCTTATTTTTTATCCATTCAGTCCCCCATGTCTTTTGATTGGAAAATTTAGTACATTTCCACATAAAGTAATTGGTGATAGCCATATATTTATTGCTGTTTTGTTATTTGTGTTCTGGATGTTTTTGTATTGTAGTTCTCTCTGTTCCTTTTTTCTTCTCTTTCTCTCTTCCCTTATAGTTTAACTGTTGCTTTTAGTGCTATATTTATTCCTTTTTCTTCTTTGTATTTAGTATAAATTTTTCCTTTGTAGTTACTGTAAGGTTCATATATAACATCTTATGTATATGTCTCTTGTAAGTTAATTTTGAACACATTTCAAAGCTTTATATTTTTACTCCCCACCCACATTTTATTTGTTGGTGATGCATTTATCATTCTTTGTTTTTTATATATTTTTAACTAGTTGTATTTTTATATTTTATTTTTTTAAATATTTTATTTATTTGTTTGACAGACGTAGCGAGAGAGGGAACACAAGCAGAGGGAGTGGGAGAGGGAGAAGCAGGCTTCCCGCAGAGCAGGGAGCCCGATGCGGAGCTCAAT
>NW_027398231.1:8009-11951 GCF_003265705.2 Callorhinus ursinus
GAGGGAACACAAGCAGGGGGAGTGGGGGATGGAGAAGCAGGCTTCCCATGGAGCAGGGATCCCAATGCGGGGCTCAATTCCAGGACCCTGGGATCATGACCTGAGCTGAAGGCAGATGCTTAATGACTGAGCCACCCAGGAACCCCTCCTTTCAGCACTTTGTATGTGTCTTGCCGTTCCCTTCTGGCCTGTAAACCTTCTGCTGAAAACTCTGCTCATAGCCTTGTGGTGTTTTCCTTGTGTGTAGTATATTACTTTTGTCTTATTGCTTTCAAGGTTCCCTTCTTACCTTTAAGTTTATCAGCTTATTATAATGTGGCTCAGTGTGTTTCTCTTTGGGTTCATCTTATTATGAACTCTCTGGGCTTCCTGGAATTGGATGTCCGTTTTCTTCAGATTAGGGAAGTTTTCATCCATTATTTCTCTTTTCCTCTGGGACCACTCTAGTGTTAATGTTATCTTCCTTGATGTTGTCCTAGAGGTCCCTTAAGTTATCCTCATTTCTTTTAATTCTTTGATTTTCCTTTTGTTTAAAATTATGTTAGTTACTATACAGTACATCACTAGTTTTTGATGTAGTGTTCCATGATTCAGTGTTTGCGTATAACACCCAGTGCTCCATGCAATACGTGCCATGCTTAATACCCATCACTGGGCTAACGCATCTCCCCACCCCACTCCCCGCTAAAACCCTCAGTTTGTTTCTCAGAGTCCATACTCTCTCATGGTTCATCTCCCCCTCCGATTCCCCTCCCCACACACACTACATTTTCCCCTTCCTTCTGCTAATGTCCTCCATGCTATTCCTTATGTTCCACAAATAAGTGAAACCATATGATAACTGACTTTCCCTGCTTGACTAATTTCATTTAGCATAATCTCCAGTCCCATCCATGTTGATGCAAATGGTGGGTATTCATCCTTTCTGATGGCTGAGTAATATTCCATTGTATATATGGACTACATCTTCTTTATCCATTCGTCTGCTGAAGGGCATCTTGGCTCTTTCCACAGTTTGGCTATTGTGGACATTGCTGTTATGAACATTGGGGTGCATATGGCCCTTCTTTTCACTACATCTGTGTCTTTGGGGTAAATACCCAGTAGTGCAATTTGTGGGTCATAGGGTAGATCTATTTTTAATTTTTGAGGAACCCCCACACTGTTTCCAAAACGGCTGTGCCAACTTGCATTCCCACCAACAGTGCAAGACGGTTCCCCTTTCTCCACATCCTGGCCAACATTTGTTTTTTTCTGTCTTGTTAATTTTTGCCATTCTGACTGGTGTAAGGTGGTATCTCAGTGTGGTTTTGATTTGAATTTCCCTGATGGCTAATGATAATGAACATTTTTCCATGTGTTTGTTAGCCATTTGTATGTCTTCTTCAGAGAATTGTCTTTTCATGTCTTCTGCCCATTTTTTGACTTATTTGTTTTTTCGGTATTGAGTTTCAGAAGATCTTTATAGATCTTGGATAAGAGCCCTTTGTCTGTAGCGTCATTTGCAAATATCTTCTCCCATTCCATGGGTTGCCTCTTTTGTTGACTATTTCCTTTGCTGTGCAGAAGATTTTTATCTTGATGAAGTCCCGAAAGTTCATTTTCGCTTTTGTTTCCCTGCCTTTGCAGACATGTCTTGAAAGAAGTTGCTGTGGCCAAGGTCGATAAGGTTGCTGCCTATGTTTTCCTCTAGAATTCTGATAGATTCCTGTCTCACATTTAGATCTTTCATCCATTTTGAGTTTATCTTTGTGTATGGTGGAAGAGAATGGTTAAGTTTCATTCTTCTGTATATAGCTGTCCAATTTTCCCAACACAATTTATTGAAGAGACTGTCTTTTTTTCCATTGCATATTTTTTCCTGCTTTGTCGAAGATTATTTGACCATAGAGTTGAGGGTCCATATATGGGCTCTCTATTCTGTTCCATTGGTCTATTTTGTGCCAGTACCATGTTGTCTTGGTGATCACAGCTTTGTAATATAGCTTGAAATCGGGCAACGTGATGCCCCCAGCTTTGTTTTTCTTTTTCAACATTTCCTTCATGATTCGAGGTCTTTTTGGATTCCATACAAATTCTAGGGTTGTTTGTTCCAGCATTTTGAAAAATGCTGTTTGTATTTTGATAGGGATGGCGATGAAACTATAGATTGCTCTGGGCAGCATAGACATTTTAACAATGTTTATTCTTCCAATCAATGAGCATGGAATGTTTTTCCATCTTTTTGTATCTTCAATTTCTTTCATGAGTGTCTGTAGTTCTTAGACTATTGACCCTTGACATTTTTGGTTTGGTTTATTCCAAGTATCTTATGGTTTTTGGCGCTATTGTAAATGGAATCAATTCTCTAATTTCTCTTTTTATGATTACATTGTTAGTGTATAAGAAAGCAACTGATTTCTGTACATTGATTTTGTATCCTGCTGCATTACTGAATTGCTCTATGAGTTCTAGTAATTTTGGGGTGGAGTCTTTTGGGTTTTCCACATAAGGTATCATGTCGTCTGTGAAAAGAGAGAGTTTGACTTCTTCTTTGTCAATTTGAATACCTTTTATTTCTTTTTGTTGCCTGATTGCTGTTGCTAGGACTTCTAGTACTGTGTTGAACAATAGTGGCGAGATTGGGCATCCTTGTTGTGTTCCTGATCTTAAGGGAAATCCTCTCAGCTTTTCCCCATTGAGAATGATACTTGCGGTGGGTGTTTCATAGATGGATTTTATGAACTTGAGGAATGTTCCCTCTATCCCTATACTCTAGAGAATCAGGAAAGGATGTTGTATTTTGTCAAATGCTTTTTCTGCATCAGTTGAGAGGACCATATGGTTCTTCTCTCTCCTCTCATTAATGTCTTCTATCACATTGATTGATTTGCGAATGTTGAACCACACTCGCAACCCAGGGATAAGTTCCACTTGGTTGTGGTGGATGATCCTTTTAATGTACTGTTGGATCCTATTAGCTAGGATTTTGTTGAGGATTTTGGAATCCATATTCATCAGGGATATCGGTCTGAAATTCTCCTCTTTGAAGGGGTCTTTGCCTGGTTGGGGATCAAAGTAATGCTGGCCTCAGAGAATGAGTCTGGGAGCTTTCTTTCTGTTTCTATTTTTGAAACAGCTTCTGGAGAATAGGTATTATTTCTTCATTGAGTGTTTGGTAGAATTCCCCAGGGAATCCATTAGGCCCTAGACTCTTGTTTATGGGAAGTTTTTGATCAGTGCTTCAATCTTTTTACTGGTTATTGGCCTATTCAGGTTGTTAGTTTCTTCCTGTTTCAGTCTTGGGAGTTTATAGGTTTCCAGGAAGGCATCCATTTCATCCAGGGTGCTTATTTTACTGGCATACAGTTGTTGATAATAATTTCTAATAATTGTTTGTATTTCCTTGGTATTAGTCATGATCTTTCTCCTTTCATTCATAATTTTATGAATTTGGATCTTTTCTCAATTCTTTCAGATAAGTCTGGCCAGTGGTTTATCAATCTGTTTTTTTCCCATTTTTTATTATGTTAATCACCATACATTACATCATTAGATTTTGATGTAGTGTTCCATGATGAATTGTTTGCAAATAACACCCAGTGCTCCATGAAGAACGTGCCGTCTTTAATACCCATCACCAGGCTAACCCATCCTCCCACCCCCCTCCCCGCTAGAACCCTCAGGTTGTTTTTCAGAGTCCATAGTCTCTCATGGTTTTTCTCCCCCTCCGATTTCCCCCTTCATTCTTCCTCTCCTGCTATCTTCTTGTTCATCTTCTTTTTTTTTTTTTAACATATAATGTATTATTTGCTTCAGAGGTACAGATCAGTGGTTCAGCAGTTTTGCACACTTCACAGCGCTGACCATAGCACATACTCTCCCCAGTGTCTATCATCCAGCTGCCCAACCGTCCCACCCCACCACTCCAGCAACCCTCAATTTGTTTCCTGAGATTAAGAA
>NW_027398231.1:12051-12813 GCF_003265705.2 Callorhinus ursinus
ACACCACATCTTCTTTATCCATTCATCTGTTGATGGACATCTTGGCTCTTTCCACAGTTTGACTTTTGTGGACATTGCTGCTATAAGCATCGGGGTGCACATACCCCTGGGATCACTACATTTGTATCTTTGGGGTAAATACCCAGTAGTGCAATTGCTGGATCGTATGGTAGCTCTACTTTCAACTTTTTGAAGAACCTCCATACTGTTTTCCAGAGTGGCGGCACCATATTGCATTCCCACCAACACTGAAGGAGGATTCCCCTTTCTCTGCATCCCCGCTGACATCTATCATTCCTGACTTGTTAATTTTAGCCATTCTGACTGGTGTGAGGTGGTATCTCATTGAGGTTTTGATTTGGATTTCCCTGATGCTGAGAGATGTTGAGCACTTTTTCATGTGTCTGTTGGCCGTTTGGATGTCTTCTTTGGAAAATTTTCTGTTCATGTCTTCTGCCCATTTCTTGTTTGGATCACTTGTTCTTTGGATGTTGAGTTTAAGAAGTTCTTTATACACTTTGGATATTAGCCCTTTATCTGTTATGTCATTTGTAAATATCTTCTCCCATTCTGTCGGTTGTCTTTTGGTTTTGTTCACTGTTTCTTTTGCTGTGCAAAAGATTGTTTTCTTGATGAGGTCCCAATACTTCATTTTTGACCATGCTTCCCTTGCCTTTGGTGATGTTTCTAGGAAGAAGTTGCTGTGGCTGCGGTTGAAGAGGTTGCCACCTGTGTTCTCCTTTAGGATGTTGATGGACTCCT
>NW_027398232.1:0-423 GCF_003265705.2 Callorhinus ursinus
AAACCAGGGGAAAAGAAAGGGAAAGAAAGAAAAAAGAAAGAGAAAAAAAAAAGAAAAAAAGATAAAAACAAAAACAGAACAATACAAAAAAAGCAGAATATGATCAAATATGATCAGGCTAGTGCATAGATCAGTGCCACACACTAGATTTTGGGCGTATTTTGGTCTGTTAGAAAAAAGTGCCTCCTAAAATTTTAAAGGAAGAAAGACATATATGTACAAAATAAGGGTTGATACAATGAAGGGATGGAAGATGACTGTAAAGATGAAAATTATAAAAGATTTTATAAAAGGACTTGATAAGATAAGAAGTTGTTTGAAAAAAGAAAGAAAATTTAAGAAAAAAAAAGGAAAAAGGGAGAGAATGTGATCAGGCAGGAGACTAGAACAAAGTCATACACTAGTGATTTAGGGTATATTTTG
>NW_027398232.1:523-12805 GCF_003265705.2 Callorhinus ursinus
TTTTTTTTTTAAAAGGATTGATAAGATGTTGGTTGAAAAAGGGAAAAAGAAAAATAAAAAAAAACAGTTAACAAAAATTAACTTTGATGAACTAATGAATCATGGTAAAAAAAAAGCCATGAATTCTATGTGCAGTATTCCCCTAGCACTGGAGTTCTCCCGTTCTCCTTGATCGGTAAACTTGGTCTTGGCTTGCTGGCTGTTTGTGCTGATCTTCTGGGGGAGGGGTCTGTTGCCATGGTTTCTAAATGTCTTTGCCGGAAGCGGAATTGCCCCGCCCTTGTCAGTCCGGGCTAAGCAAGCTGCTCGGGTTTGATCTCAGGAGCTTTTGTTCCCTGCAAGCTCTCGGTACAGCTTTGGAGGACCAGGGTGAAAATGGTGGCCTCCTAATCTCCACCCGGAGGAGCTGAGAACTCGGGGCCCCGCTCCTCAGTGCGCCCCCAGAGAAAAGCAGTCACTCCCGTGTCCCTGGTCTCTGGCCGCCCTCCGTGCTCACCCAGCCTGTGACCGAGCATTTCTATCTCTGGCGCCCGACCCCGTGTTGAGTCTCCAAACCCAGCAGATCCCTGCAGTGCGTTCCCGCGCCGCTCCTCCCCGGGAAGGAAGGGGAGTCTCTCCCGCTCTGCCGCTTGTTGGGTCCCTGCTGGAGGAGCAGTGACCTGACTGGGTCGCGGATCACGGTCTATGGCCACCCTGAGCTGAGAGCCCGCGCCTCGGCTCCGTCTCTGTAGCCAGCTTCCCCGCTCCAATACCTGGGAGCTCTGGCACACTCAGGCACCCCCGGTCTTTCTGTGACCCCAAGGGTCCTGAGACCACACTGTCCCGGGAGGATTCCGCCGCCCGTTTAGCCACTGCAGCGACGTCCCTCAGCCAAGCCAACTTTTAAAAGGTCCGATTTTGTGCTCCGGGGTCTAGCACTTGCCAGAAGCGGCCGAGGGAGGCCCCCTTCCCCGCCGTCTATCCTCCCGAATATCGCCCTGGATTCACTTCTCCGCACGCCCTACCTTCCAGTAAGTGGTCGCTTCTCTGTTCAGAGAGTTGTTGCTACTCTCCTGTTCAATCTCCTGTTGAGTTCGTAGGTGTTCAGAATGGTTTGATCCCTATTCAGCTGAATTCCTGAGACCAGACGAAATCTAGGTCTCCTGCTCCTCCGCCATCTTGCTCCGCCCCCCCAATTGTTTCTTTTCCCAAGAGTGGATACTTGTGGGATAAGATTCTAGTGGGAGGCCATTATTATTGTTTGTTCCTAATCAGACACATAGTATTTATACCCAGAGTATAAAATCCTCTCATCCTATCAACCAACCTTTGAGGGGGACAGATGGCCTTGGGCATCAACTTCACCAGAGATCAAGATCAGTGACTAAAAACAATCGCCAAAAAAGGCTTTTAGGCTATGACTCCCTCAGCACCAAGGAGTCCTGCAAGGTTAGTACTCAGAACTATCCACCAGCATCATCAGGTCATTTTTCCCTCTAGAAGAATGAAGAAGAAAAGTACACAGCATTGAACTCTCTGGGAAGAAAGAGGGGTATGTCTGGATCTCAGGCCTTGGCATTTAAAATTCTAGTCTTCCACTCAAACTCCCTTTCCAGTGTACAAAGAAACACACGTAGCTCTTTATACATCCTCACTTGTTCTCATCCCATTATTCACACTCTAATGAGTGCAGGTCCCTTTATTATCTCTCTGTTTCCTCTAGTATAAAATTATGGCAAATACTTTTTTGTTTACTCATTTCAACTCAGGCAGTGTGAAGGCTTTATTGATTTAGTCTCTGTTAACTTATCTCTAACCTTCCTTCATAATTTTATTAAACACATATTGATTGAGGATCACTGGATGCAAAGCACTGTGCCAGGACTGTATTGAATTTACAGTCTAGTAGAGAAGGGAAACCAGTAAATGACTCATACTAATTAATACAAAGTTAAGTATATTTTTATATAAAATAGGAGATGTATTCATGGGCACAAAAAATTGTTCTTGTTAACCGGGGCTCTCATATTAAACTCCCTAACTAATGATCCTAACTATTAAATAAGTGTCACAAGGAAGAGGGAATGGAGGAAGAGAAAATATAAAGGAATATGATGAGTAAAAACTAAGAGTCTACCAAATACTCTTGCAGAATTACTAAATAACATGATAGTTGTTGGGACTAAAAAAAAGAAAACTTTTTTTGTTGTTGTTGGCAGATGATATAAATCTTTGAATAACAAGTTGGCTTGAACTTTATTTGGAGACCTTGGAAAATCTTGACAGTTTTAAGAGGTAAACCCAGTAAAAAGTTACTAAATTTCTGTATTATTGTGTGTATTTTTAAAATTTTATTATTATTTTAAAGATGTATTGATTTTTTTAGAGAGAGAGTGAGTGAGGGCGAGCAGAGAGAGGGGCAGAGGGAGAGAATCTCAAGCGGACTCCCTGCTGAGCACGGAGCCCCACCCTGGCTCGATCTCATGACCCTGAGATCATGACCTGAGCTTAAACCAAGAGTCGGACGCTTAACCGGCTGAGCCACCCAAGCGCCCCATGGTGTGTATTCATAGAAACAAGAACAAGATATGTTGAGGAAAGAAATTTTCATTATGGGTTTTCATATCTGGTTTTCATTATGGGAATGACAATATTGGGCAAATGAAAGATACAGCGGAGAGATACTCAATATATTGCAATGAAAACAACATTGATATTTATTAAGTTTTTATCAAGAGCCAGGAACTGTGCTAGGCACCCTGCAGGTATCATTTAATTTAATTTTCACATGAGACAGAAATTAACATTTCCATTTTTCAGAAGATTAGTGCAAGTGTAGGACAGAATTGTTTGCATCCATGACTACCTACCTTAATATCAGGACCTATTAGAATTATACAATCATGAAATATTGGAATTGAAAGAGATATTAAGGATGACTTAATGCAATCACCCATCTAGAACTTGCATCCATAAACAATAGCCACTAAGTGGCCCCTTAGGCTGTGCTTTAACATTTCAGGCTATAACATCAGGGTATATGGGACTATTGTTAAGCTTCTTTGATGTGAAACTGGATAGTTCTCCCTATAGTTTGAAGCAGGTCATTTTTTTTTTGTTTTTTTGTTTTATTATTATTTTTTAAATTTTTTATTGTTATGTTAATCACCATACATTACATCATTAGTTTTGGATGTAGTGTTCCATGATTCATTGTTTGTGCATAACACCCAGTGCTCCATGCAGACTGTGCCCTCTTTAACACCCATCACCAGGCTAACCCATCCCCCCACACCCCTCCCCTCTAGAACGCTCAGTTTGTTTTTCAGAGTCCATCGTCTCTCATGGTTTGTCTCCCCCTCCGATTTCCCCCCCTTCATCCTTCCCCTCTCAAGCAGGTCATTTTACCTTACTTTCTTGGAGACGTATAAAATGAGTCCAACACCTTTTAAATATAGCAATATGTTGAACATTTGGCAATAACTGTCATGTGCCACATGAATTTTTTGGTTTTTGCTAATTAAATATCCTCAGTTATCTCAGCCATTCATCTAAAGACAAGATTTCTAAATAATTTTTCTGAAATTGTCCAGTTTTTTCTAAATCACATATAGTATTGTACCTCAAATTGAAAACACTATTCCAACTACGGCTTGAGTATTCAGAAAATGAATTTGCATTTTCTAGAATCTAGTTTTCTTTGCAGTGTAAATGAAATATCTATTTGCCTTTTTTAAAAAGATCACATTGTTGACTATTATTGAATTGAAACTAAAATTTCTAGTTGTATTTTGCATGTGTTCTAATAATCCATATCTCCACCATCCTAAAATTCTGTAGAGAGTACATGCAAAATACATGATAAGAAGACACTTAGTGTTTTTCTTCCAAAACCTTTCTCATATTTTGGGAATAAGAGTAGTTTTCTGAACTCCACCTCCACCATGAAGTCCAATTAACACAAACCATTCATAATCTTCTGCTTCTCTGGCCACAGAGGTAGAATACATGACCTAAATTTCAACCATTGTATCACTGCCCTGGGATTATTTGAATTATAAATGAAGGAAGACAGTTTTCACAGTTTTCACTCTTGGAGAAGTTGTTGGGGTATAGGTATGTTATGTTCTTACCTTGTGAGGTGGTAGGCCTGGGTGAAGGAAACTAGGATAAGCAGAGAAGCAGAATTCCAGATGGAATGATATTGGTAGCTGCCCAGTCCTTCAGGTATTTTGAGCTGGAATTCTAGTAAGGAAAATGATTCAGACCAAATTAACAACTTTTCACAGACTTATGAATACTGTGTTTATTACTTGTAGAAAACATGTTACTCTTTCTTATTTCCAATTGAATCAAAATTTGATCATTATGATATTTGATGCTATGGCATTAATATATACATACAGGATATCCCATAGGATATAGGATGATTATATACATATAGGAAAGAATCATTAGAAATAACAGCTGTTGAATCACCCTACTGTGCACCTGAAACTAATATTATGTTAACTGGAATTTGAATAAAAACTTAAAAAAAAAAAGAAATAACAGTAGTAACTTCCCTATTAACTGACTCACAGCATGTAAACTTGGTTTTTTCTATTAAAATTGGAAATATCTTAATTGGAAGTTTCTTGAGTTTTCCTCTGGTCAACTGGAATCATTGGTTGTCCTAGAGTGATGGAAGAGATTCAAGAGATACCTACATTATGAATGTCCTTTGATGAGGGATAAAATAATGATCTCCATAAAATTATTCTCTCTCTCACACACATACGCACAGACATATGTACACACACACACACACACACACACACACACACACCCCACAAGTACACTGGTTAACCACATTGCTTTTGCAGAAAAGGAGTCTCATCATAAAGCCCATGAGGCTTGTAGCTGTTTTTTAAGCTTAGAACTCTTTGAGAGGATAATGGACCCTGGAAATCACTCCACGGTGACTGAGTTCATCCTCGCTGGGCTAACAGAGAAACCAGAACTCCAGCTGCCCCTTTTCTTCCTCTTCCTAGGAATCTATGTGGTCATGGTGGTGGGGAACCTGGGCATGATCATGCCGATAGGGCTCAGAACTCACTTGCACACCTCCATGTACTACTTCCTCAGCAATTTGTCCTTCATTGATCTCTGTCATTCCACTGTCGTTACCCCAAGATGCTGGCAAACTTTGTGACACAGAAGAACATCATTCTCTACTCAGAATGCATGATGCAGCTCTATTTCTTCCTCATTTTTGCTATTGCAGAATGTCACATGTTGGCTGCAATGGCTTGTGACCACTATGTTACCATCTGTAGCCCCTTGCTTTACAAAATCATCATGTCTTCTCACGTCTGCTTCCGGCTCACAGTAAGAGTTTATATTTTGGGCATCATTGGATCTACAATCCACATGGGCTTTATGATGAGACTCCTTTTCTGCAAGAGCAATGTGGTTAACCATTATTTCTGTGATCTCTTCCCACTCTTGGAGCTATCCTGTTCCAGCATCTACATCAATGAATTCTTGGTTCTAGTCTTGAGTGCATTTAACATCCTGACTCCTGCTTTAACTATCCTTGCTTCCTACATCTTCATCCTCTCCAGCATCCTCCGCATCCACTCCACTGAGGGCAGGTCCAAAACCTTCAGCACCTACAGCTCCCACATCTCAGCTGTTGCTGTCTTCTATGGATCTGCTGCATTCATGTACCTGTAGCCATCTTCTGTGAGCTCTATGGACCAAGGGAAAGTGTCCTCTGTGTTTTATACCATCATTGTGCCCATGCTGAACCCCCTGATCTACAGCCTGCAGAATAAGGATGTCAAATTTGCTGTGAAGAAAATTCTGGAGAGTAGAAAATGTTCATGAATAGAATCAATATCATGATGTCATGTCAGAAACAGTTCTTTAATTTGCTAATATATGTAACATGTTAGGTTTATTGTTCAAATGTTTGGAAAGTCAATGACACTCCCCCATATAACACATCTCCTAAATTCTCCTCCAGGCTGCTCCTTTGAACTATATTAGAGTGATTATATGTGGAGAAATACTAAGAAATTCAAAGACTCTTGAGTATGAAAGGAACTTTAGTTTTGTTTTTTAATGATAACACAAACAAGAAGAACAATGATAATGATGAAGATAATATTTGTAACATATGTTATTGAGAGTTTATGAAATATCAACTAGTGTGCTCAGCACTTTAAGTGAATAACCTTATTTAATATTTACAGTATTCCCTCAGGGAAGGCCCTAGTATTATTCCCCTTTGAAAAATGAGGAAATTAAAAAAAAAAAAGAAAAATGAGGAAATAGACGCTTATTTGGTTTGATTAATTGCCCTGGTTCCAAATATAATAAATGATCAGCCTAAAAAATTGATTCCAGGACACACAATTTTATTCAAAGTGGTACTTTGGTCCCAGGTGACTGTGGATAGGTCTAAGACATCCTGAGAATTTCCTTCTATACATATGTCATCCCCAGTTCCCTATGTGACTGATGCTTTCCTATAATTTTAATGCTATTTTCACTTTTATTTCATTTGATACAATGAAAATAATCAAAATCTTTCAAAGCTGTACTGATCAAGGCCAAAAAAATAGCAAACATGGAGACTCATTGTAGAGTTTCATTATAGGTACTCATTAAAGAGTTTCAAGTTATTACACTTGAGGACAACATTTTTTATAAAAGCAGCCCAACGACACTGTCTTATCTTTATACCAGTGATGCTGCAGCTGTTTATGAAGTAACTGCTGTGGAAGCCCAATATGCTGCTCTGCTGTGTGGTTTTCATGTGGTTCATGCTCTTTTGCCCATAATTGAGAAAGAGTTGCCATTTCATGTCAGTTTTTTCTTTGAAACATCTCTTCTTTCCTTTCATATTATGTTCTTCTGTTTTTGGGCCTTTAACATCTTGTAACTATGGATTTACATAATATTCTTGAACACTCAGCTGTCCTTTGTCTCTTCCCAATTCAAACCCTCCACCTCATTATTGCCAGGTCAATGCCCTTAGGATAGTGTGCTGTGTTATTCACCTGATATAACAAGTTGCAGTGTTTACCTATATTTTAAAATCTACGACAGAGAAATATATCTTTACCACCTTTGTATTCCATTATCCATTCATTCAATGATGTCAACCATTCATTTTCAAACAGTCCTCACCTCATAGTTTTCATTTGACTTAATTTTCATCAGTCCAAAAAAAAGGAAGGGAAAAGATCTACACCTGAAGCTCCTGTCTTAGGCATGAGTCCTGGTCCAGGGCTCTGCCCAACAGACACAAGTGGGATCACGCAGGACAAACAAAAAGAGTCCTGATGGGTAGACCCTTGAATACTGGAACTTCAGCTCCTATATAAAATACAGACTAAATGAAAGGTAACGGTCTCTTCAAGAAAGAGGGGAAAAACCTCTGCAGACCCAGAAAATCATGTCATATTTTGGGTAATATGGTAAAGTTACTAAAAGAGAGAAGTAGACAGAGGACAGTTCGTGAATCACCTCCGGATCACTATATCACTCCTTATTTTTTGTTTTAATTTTTAAAAAGATTTTTATTTATTTATTTGAGAGAGAGAGGGAGAGCCAGGGAGAGAGGGAGCACAAGTGGCGGGGGGCGGGGGGAGGGAGGGCAGAGGGAGAGGGAGAAGCAGACTCCCCACTGAGCAGGGAGCCTGATGAGGGCTCCATCCTAGGACTCAGGGATCATGACCTGAGCTGAAGTCAGAAGCTTAACCAACTGAGCCATTCAGGAGCCCCCATCACTCCTTATTTTAGTGAAGGGAGCTGCTAAGTGTTTTTTAAGCAGGGAAGTGAAACCATTAGTTTTGCATGTTAGTAGAATCACACTTGAGTTGGTGTGGAAGATGGATGGAAAGACAGTAAGGCTGAATCAAGACCAGTCAGCAGCCATTTGATTGTACTAAGCAAGACGCTGCATGCAGTGATAGTGGAGCTAGAAAGGAAGGAGACTCTCAAGAGATTCTTGAAAAGTGGATTGTTCAGACTTGGCTGAATTGAGGTGAGTTGAAGGTACAGGAGAGTAGGGGGATGAATGCACAATTCTCCTTTGGATTATTAGATAGGAGGATGGTAGAACTCTCAAGATGGAGCTCACTAACCCTAGGTAACAATTCATAGCAACACAATTGGAATATGTAAGTCTTGGTAACATTCAAACTTTCTGTCTCCTCGTTTCTCTTTCTTTATATATGTATTCTTTCCTGAATCAGTACATATATCCTCACAGAATGGAACCTGAGTATGAATCTCAATAATTTTCATTATTGTACAATCATTTATAGAAAGGTCTGTTCATACTCTTCCCATTTCTGACTTTAACCATGTTCCAACTCTCTTCCCACTTGTTTTATTCAGCACACTGAGGAAGCAGTCTTAGTCTGTTCACCTGTAAGGTGGCTTTATCAGCACATAATATTCTCCCATAAAAATCCCAGAATCCGGCAGCCACTGCTATTCCAAAGCTAAAAGAAGCTTTGTGATGCATGGAATTGTGGGACCTTGTTTAAATCTGAAAGAATTATAGGGGGAGGGATTCACAACAGAGATCCTCTAACACCTTGTTCCTAAGGTGGTCCAAAGACCAGCCACATTGGAATAGCCTGAGAATTTGTGAAAAATGCATAATTTTAAGCCATACACTATATTTACTGTTTCAGAATCTGCATTTGAACAAGATTCTTGCATTATTCTTGTACACATTAAAGTTTGAGAAGCTTTTAACAAATATTGATATCTGACCTCAGACTTTAAAATTTTGATTTAATTGATATGGAGTGCACCCTGGGTATTGAGATTAAAAAGAAAACTTTTGATGTTTGAAATGTGCATCTAAAATTGAGAAACAGTAATGTAACCCAACCTTAAACTCCTTTAAAGAGAATTGAACCTGATATATTTAGCCTTATTTTATAAAAGTTCCCCTCTCCTGTGAGCATCCAACTTACCTTGATTCAAATTGCTACACTTGCAAATATTCCTGTTTGTGAAAAAAATCTGTGAAAATATATAAGAAAGAAAAAGGAATACGAAACATAGATGCCTAATAAAATACTTTCTTTAAATGCACAATTTAGCAAGTGGAATTATTAATAACAAGGACCTCAAAAAAGCAAACATTACAATATTCTGAATTCTTGTCCCCTAACCTCAAAATTCATTTGTACATAGATTTGACTTTTGAATCAAGTAAGTATATTACCTACTTACGCATAAAATAAATTAAACATATTCTGTGCAAGGAAATAAGTGGTTTACTTCATTATTTTAAAATTTGTAACCCTATTCGGCATAAGATATCTTGTCAGTATGGGCCTTGATTCTCTGTATCTTGCTATTCACAGTGGGGACTATGAATGAACCAAAAGCACTGGCTAAGAGTTTGTAAGAAATGCATAGACCTGCTCAGACCTCAGACATGCTGGATCAGAATCTGCATTAAACAAAAAAATCCTCAGATGATCCTATGAACAAATCTTTATCACTGATTGGCAAATTCAGAAGTGAAAAAGAATCCCTCTGGAAGGACAAGTTAAACAACTGAACTGGGAAATGCTAACTGCAATTGTTTCTTTTCTCAAGAGCTTGTTCCCTGAGACATGGAAATCCTCCAGAGCATTTGTCTTCACGTTATTTGGTGCCTGGCATGCCTACATCTGGGACCAACCTTCAGAGCACAGCAGTCTGAACAGGGGCCTGTGGAGGCGAGGAGTTTACTACCCTGAAGCTGGAGAAACACAAACTGGAGACCTACAATTAGAGATGCTGGCCCATGATACAAGCCAGTTTTGAAGGTGGCTCTGAGACCAGTGGCTCTGCCTGCCCTCTCAGCACTAAAGGGGGTGCTGCATCCCTAGGACTCCCAGCACGAAGCATGAGCGCATTCTCCTCTGAGAGCATGCTGTAAATACGATTTGGCATTGATGTTTCTAGGAAGAAGAAAGGTGAGTATGCTCATCTCACCCTTGTGATCTGAGACCTACTGAAGTCTGAAGTAATTACTTTGGAATTCAGGCAAAAATTCCTCAATATATTGACTGATTGATTGATTGATAAAATGCTTTTTGCAATCCTCTTAATATGTGCCAAACATTGTGCTATTGACTTGGGACACAAAGGAGAATAAGTTCGATTTGGTCCATCATCCGACTTATATGTAGTTCAAGTCTGAAAATGTGTTGTTTAGAAAAGAGTTTTCTGAGCATTTTGTTGAAAGGTCCAATCAATTACAAAGAATTGGAGAACATTTCCATAATTACTTCAATATAAATGAGATTTGAAAAGAAAAATAATAGTTAACAGACAACAGAGAGACAAAGGGTTGGTGAAGCCATTTCATGTGAAAAAAAGTGGCAAATAAAAAGGTAGACAGCTGAGAAAATATGATATATTCCAGGAACTGAAAGAAGCCAAGTATTTTGTGGCAGAGGAAGAGGACACAAGAACTAAGGGTGGAGAGGGGCAAAAGAGTGTAGATTTTTGTACTTTATCCTAAATTCAGTTAAGGAAATCTTTTTTCCAGTGTCCCTAAATGTGGATCATCATCTGGCTTATGGTTGAGTATATTTTATCACTAACAATAAATAGCTCATTCCATTTCTAATGACTCAAATGTTAGAATATTTTTCCTTACATTTGTTAAAGGGTATATTCTTAAGTGTTTCAACCATATACACACAATAAACTCTTTTCCCATTTGCTTTTCTTAGGATATACAAAGATGCCTGCAAGTGATCCCGTTACCTTCAAATATTTCCCAACTCTTGACAGCTACTGCATGCCCTCTATCTTGTCAATGCCCCTCCTCAAAAACAACATCCATAACTAATACAGAAGTATGGATAAAAGGGTAGCACAGAGCTTCCTAGCCTCATGCTAAACACTGAATATTTAATATTGATGTGGCTTAATGGGGTATGTGGATGAGACAGTTTGTGGCTGTTGGTGACCAGCTAAGAGACCCTGTAAGTCCTCAGCTCTCCCTACTACCCCAAGGGCTAAAAACCAATATCTTAGCACCATTGTGATCATTTCATGACATCCTAATTCTATGGCACTTGAGTTGGGTGTGGGGAAGTTATGTTATAGATCTTATGTGGATTATTCATTATCATAATCTAACATTTTTATAAATGAAATAAAAATCTCCCATTACCTTTTTAAAAAATAATTTTATTTATTTATTTGAGAGACAGAGAGCAAGCATGAGCAAGGGGGTGGGATGGGGGGGCAGGGCAGAGGGAGAGGGAGAAGCAGACTTCCCACTGAGCGGGGAGACCTAGGTGGGGTTCAATCCCAAGACCCCAGGATCATGTCCCAAGCTGAAGGCAGACGCATAACTAACTGAGCTACCCAGGCACTCCTCCCATCACCTTTTGTATCATCCACTATTCTATGGGCTTTATTGATTTAAGAAGAAATATGCCTATTTTATGTTTTCATAGGAATTACCTTCAAACCACATGTCTTGTATGTGAAGAATTTTTTTTTAAACTGACATTAGAAGTTAACCTTATTTTCTCCAAAAATTTTTTTTAAAAAAGATTTTATTTATTTCTTTGACACAGAGAGAGAGACAGCGAGAGAGGGAACACAAGCAGGGAGAGTGGAAGAGGAAGAAGCAGGTTTCCTGCTGAGCAGGGAGCCCGATGCGGGGCTTGATCCCAGGACCCAGGGATCATGACCGAGCGGAGCCGAAGGTAGATGCTTAACGACTGAGCCACCCAGGCACCCCTCTCCAAAATTTTAACTTGTTTGTTTGGACTATTTTCAGTGTCTGGATTCATGGTCCTGGTAATCCTTTAGCTCAGTGTCTGGCATTTTGTTGTCTCTCAGTAATGTTTACTCAATTAAATAAAAAAAAGAGAAAGTCCTGAAACTCTCCATTTGAACCACGGGCTGATTTTAATTTCTTAACCCAATGATTTCCAAACAATCACCAGAATACCTTGATACTTTTGTTTGTTTTCTTTTAATTTTATTTTTAAAAAGTTCAGTTCTGTAATTATCTTACCCTCGGAAATTCTTTTTTTATATATTTATGTATAACATTTTTATTTATTTATTTTTTTTAAATTTTTATTGTTATGTTAATCACCATATATTACATCATTAGTTTTTGGTGCAGTGTTCCATGATTCATTGTTTGTTCATAACACCCAGTGCTCCATGCAGAACGTGCCCTCTTCAATACCCATCACCAGGATAACCCATCCCCCTCCCCCCCTCCCCTCTAGAACCCTCAGTTTGTTTTTCAGAGTCCATCAT
>NW_027398233.1:0-12776 GCF_003265705.2 Callorhinus ursinus
TTTTTGTGAATTGTGGGTGTCTTCCCTTTGCTTGTTATTCCGGTGGGATGTTCAATGGGTCAGATGTCTTGATAACATAAAGACATCCCTACTTTTTCTTTTGGAGAAACTGCTTCTTGCTGCTTTATTATTTTGGGCATCAAGGCGCTGTAACTGGGGTTGGAGTGTTGCCAGAACCAAGGACGTTTGCTCCTCCTCACCATCTCTAGGGGCTACCTGAGCTTATTAGATCTTTCTCCCTATTTTTATTCCTCAAAGACTTTGGAACTGATTTTTTGTTTAACTACTGGACACAAAATGATCCTATTCAAAGGGAGACCCATGATTACATGCTCATAGGAGACTTGGCTCCTGGAATTTGGATGCCGTTTTACATTTTTTGGGGAAAGACAGTCTGATATCAGCAGCTTGCCTTGTATCCCTGTTTGCTTTATTATTGTGACTGGAGGTGAGAATAGTGATTTTTCAACCAATAAATGAACAAATGGAAAGCGGAATGGTGAAGGGGAGTGGGAGATACAGGCTTCCAGTTAAGGAATGAATGGGTCAGGGAAATAAAAGGCACAGCCCAGGGAATATAGTCAATATTATATAACATTGTGTGGTGACAGTTAGAAACTCCACAGGTGGTGAGCACGGGGTAATGTTTAAACTTGCTGAATCACTGTGTTGTACACCCAAAACTAATGTAGCATTGTGAGTCAACCACACTCAAATTTTTTTAAAAATTGATTTTGAAAAAAAGCAAGTCTTTTCTGAGAGCCTTTGCAGGGTTGTTCCCTCTGATGGGAACACACTTCCTCAGATAACCTTGTGTCTCCTTCTGTCTCTTCCTGAGGCCTCTGTGTAAATGTGTGCTGGTTTCACTCATGTGGAGTGTAAGAAACAGCACATAGGATCATAGGGGAAGGGAGGGAAAACTGAATGGGAAGTCATCAGAGAGGGAGAAAAACCATGGGAGACTCTTGACTTTAGGAAACAAACAGCGTTGCTGGAGGGGTGGTGGGTGGGGCGATGGGGTAATTGGTGATGGGTATTAAGGAGGGCATGTGTTGTGATGAGCACTGGGTGTTATACGCAACTGATAAATTATTGAACACTACATCTGAAACTAATAAGTTGGCTAATTGAATTTAAATAAAAAAATGTGTGCTGGCCTACCCAAGCAACCAGTAAAAAATAACACCTCCATGCTCTCTTTCCATTTACTGGCTTTTTCTTCATAGTACAGGTCACCTTCTGATATTCTATCTGATCTTTTATCTGCTTATCTTCTCCATCACTAAACTGTGCAGACTTGTTTCCTGACACCTATATTCTTTGCCTGGAGGTTAGTCAGTACTCAAGTTTATTCCTCAAACGTGTGACAGAATTTCTCATTAAAAGTATAGAATACATGAGTACTTGGGGGAAAGGCCATGTGTGGGATGCCCATTCCCATTCAGAGCCGGGATGGGGGTTCCTGACAGGGGACAATTTCTATAGAAAACTGTGGATATTGACTTTGTGAATGTAAAATAAAAATAGAATTTCAATGATATTTGTAATGTTCATTATTGAGAAAATTAGTCATGTTATTTTTTGTTTCCTGGTAGTCGCCTCCACCATGTGGAATCAGGAAATGATTCAGGAATTTCAGAGTTTCTTCTTCTGGGATTATCAGAGAAACTGGAATTGCAGCCAGTCATATTTGGGCTTTTCTTCTCCATGTACCTGATCACTGTGTTTGGGAACCTGCTCATCATCCTGGCCGTCAGCTCAGACTCCCACCTCCACACCCCCATGTACTTCTTCCTCGCCAACCTATCCTTTTTAGACATCTGTTTCACCTCCACCACCGTCCCCAAGATGCTGTGGAACATCCAGGCTCAGAGCAAAGTCATCACCTATGCCGGCTGCCTCATGCAGATGTACTTTTTCATACTCTTTGCTGGATTCGATGACTTTCTCCTGGCTGTAATGGCCTATGACAGGTTTGTGGCCATCTGTCACCCCCTGCACTACATGGTTATCATGAAACCTTCCTACTGTGTACTGCTCGTTCTGGTGGTCTGGGTGATGAGTGTCCTGATTTCCTTATTAGAAAGCTTAATGGTGTTCTTGCTGTCCTTTTGTACAGATGTGGAAATCTCCCACTTTTTCTGTGAAATCAGTCAGGTGGTCCAACTGGCCTGTTCTGACACCTTTCTTAATGACATGGTGATATATTTTGCAACTGTGCTGCTGGGTGGTGGTCCCCTCGCTGGGATCCTTTTCTCTTACTCTAAGATAGTTTCCTCCATATGTGGGATCTCATCAGCTCAGGGCAAGTATAAGGCATTTTCCACCTGTGCATCTCACCTCTCTGTTGTCTCCTTATTTTATTTTACTGTCCTGGGAGTGTACCTTAGCTCTGCTGCTCCCCAGAGCTCCCACTCAAGTGCAGTAGCCTCGGTGATGTACACGGTGGTGACGCCCATGCTGAACCCCTTCATCTACAGCCTGAGGAACAGAGACATAAAGAGGGCTCTGAAAAGAATTGCTGGGGTTCCAGTGATGTAAGGGCCCATCATCCTGGGGCTGAAGAAGGGTCCATGATTGCAAGGCTCACAGCCTCAGAGCCAGGAACTGCTATTTTTCGATCTGACTAGGGAAGTGGAATCTGCACCTTCTATTTATTTCCTGGAATTTCCAATTGTTTGAATTCAACTTTTCCACACATTTAAGTAACTCCCTTTTTAAACTTCTGTTCTATCTGATGTAGACAGTATTCCACTTTGTCCGTTTTCATATGTTCCAATGTTTTCCCCAAATTTCAATTACAAGTGCCTGGAAATTTCTGTATCTTACATGGGAACAGTGTTAGAGTCCACATTCTAATTTCTTCAAACTTATTTCATTTCTTTTTTTCCCCCAGCAACAGCAGATGTACTACAATTTTTATTTTTTTAATTTTATTTTATTATGTTATGTTAGTCACCATACAATACATCATTAGTTTTTTTTTTTTAAGATTTTATTTATTTATTTGACAGAGACACAGCGAGAGAGGGAACACAAGCAAGGGGAGTGGGAGAGGGAGAAGCAGGCCTCCCGCGGAGCAGGGAGCCCGATGCGGGGCTCGATCCCAGGACCCTGGGATCATCACCTGAGCTGAAGGCAGACACTTAATGACTGAGCCACCCAGGCGCCTCACATCATTAGTTTTTGATGTGGTGATCCACGATTCATTGTTTTCGTATAACACCCAGTGCTCCATGCAGTACGTGCCCTCCTTAATATCCATCACCGGGCTAATTTCATTTCAAATGACATACCATGCCAAGTAAATTTTCCCTAGATTTCCCAAAAGAATAATCATGAGCTGTGTTCTTCATATGGAAGAAACTACCTTGGCCACTAAGCCCTTCACATAACTTTTTTGTAGAGGAAAATACAAAACCCCAGTTTTCACCTTGATTCTGTCAGTCTTTTTATATCACTACCTTCACCCCTCTTCCTGAGAATGTGGACTCTAACACTGTTCCCATTAAGTCTCAGGCTACTGACAGCGATGCTCAGACTAGGAAAGACTGGGCACTCCCCTGCACCCCTGTGCTTGTGGACATTCCCACAGATGCTTCCCTGACCAGAGGCTCTGCTGTGGCTGCACCAGCCCTTGGGTTCTTTTTTCTTTTTTATAATATGAGCAATCATCTGATTTATAAAAAGATGCAACAATATTTAAAATGATACAAAATATCAATTTCAAAACATCAAAAAGTGAGTGTATTTAACTACAGTCAGCTCATAACAGAGCAAATGGGTAAGAAGAATAATTCATGCTACAGCATATTGCTAATATGAACTGGCAACAGAAAAAGTTGGTAAAGGAAGGCAGAGGAACTCTATCTTTTAAGAATTAGAACCGAGGGGCTCCATAATCATCTGGCATCCGCTCAATGTTGTACCTATGGTTAGAAATGTACATGATGGGAACTCCAGGGATCTTCCGGATTCTTCGTTTAAGGTCCCGGTCAACTGTGGCCACAATGTAACACTTGTGCTGAGTTACTCTCTGTACTAAACAGTCATCTGCATAGGTTCCTTTGTGTGTGCATGGTAATCGTTCAAATCTTGGATCCTTGGCAATCCTTAGAGCCACTCGATACTTTTGCCCCAGTTTTTCAATTTCAGCCATTACACAGTCAGTTATACAAGGGATACACTTGGCATACAGACAGTCCATCATTGAGTGTACTAAGTCAAGTTTCGCTTTAATGGAAAAGTTGATAAAGTTGGTATCAACCAGGATGTGGTAAGGTGGGCCCAGCTGTGTGTTATATTGGAAGAATAAGCAGGAAGGATGTTGGGGGACGTCTCTTTCCTTGAGTGCACTGGGATCTTTCTTTTCTTTCTTTTTAGATTTTAATCTGTCCTTCTCTTTAAGCCTCTGATCTCGGAGACTAAGCGTTCGCTTCATGGTCGCATACTTTCTGGTTTTCTTTTGCTTCCCCATGTTCACGCCGTGCTCTTGTTTCTTCCGGAATCACCATCCCAGCCCTTGTGTTCTTATTGTGATTGCAAGACATGCCTCAGCAGTGCCCATCAAAGAACTCTAACAAAACCAGGTTTATACTCACAGGTCCTGGAGAGCAGTGTCAGAAAGTGCAGAGGGTCAGAGATTCAGAACAAGAGAGAGAAAGCCAGAACTGGGGGTCCTGCCTTTATTGAGGTCCATGGGCAGAGTGGCTAGGGGTTCCTAGGTTCACTCTTTATTGACCAGTTTAAAACATAAGAGTGAAATTCTGGCAGGGAAAGGGAAAGCAGGGTCACTACTGGTTCAGTATTGAGGTTACCCAGATCTTTCTGAAGAGATACTTCGTGGCTGGGGACAGCCTGACTGCTTATCTGGTAATTGTCACACACCTGACAATATGTTTATTCAACATGGTTGTCCTTGAAATGCATGCTTCAGAAATCAAAAGCTTCATGTCAGGCACTTTCTCTACAAACATGCTATTGTGCTTTAAAACTAGTCTCCTTGTTTTATTCTATTATTCACCTAGGTGTCCAGAAAGCCTATCATGGACAGTGGCAAACACTGATTGGCAAACATATGTTTCCCAGTGGAGTCTGCATGGAAATCCAAATTTGAATAAATGGATTGACTTGATATGTTCTTAGTGTCAGAGATGACCAGAAATAGGTGGATGCATTTTTTGGGGAGTAAATACTCAGTAGTGGGATCCCTAGATCATAGAGTAGGTCTATTTTTAATTTTTAGGAATCTCCACTCTGTTTTCTGAGTGGCTGCACCAGTTTGCTTTCCTATCAATAGTACAAAAGCATTCCCCTTTCTCCACATCCTTGCCCACATCTGTTGTTTCCTGTGCTGTAGATTTTAGTCATTCTGACAGGTGTGAGGTGATATCTCATTGTGATTTTGATTTACATTTCCCTGATGATGAGTGTTGTTGAGTGTTTTTCATGTGTCTTTTGGTCATCTGGATGTCTTATATATCATTTGAAAGTATCCTCTTCCACTAAGTAGGTTGTGTTTTTGTTTTGTTGACTGTTTCTTTTGCTGTGCAGGAACTTTTTGTTTTGATGTAGCCATTTGCAACATGGATGGATATAGAGAGTATAATGCTAAGTGAAATAAGTCAGTCAGAGAAAGGCAAATAACATATGATTTCACTCACATGTGGGATTTAAGAAACTAAACAAAGAAAAAAGAGGCAAACAAACAAACAAACAAAAAAAACGGAGGAAAACATATCTTCCATATGGAGAATAAAGTGGTGTTTGCCAGAGGGGAGGTGGACAGAGGATGAGTGAAATAGGTGAAGGGGTTTAAGGGTGCACTTATCAAGGGGCTCATGAGTGGCTCAGTTGATTTGGCATCTGACTCCTGGTTTCGGCTCAAGTCATGATATCAGGGTTATGAGCTGAAGCCCTGCATCAGGCTCCTCCTAAACACGGAGTCAGCTTCAGATCCTCTCTCCCTCTGCCCCTCCCCACACTGTCCTTCTCTCAAATAAATAAATAAATAAACAAACAAACAAACAATACAACCTTAATAAAAAAAGAGTACACTTATCGTGAGGACCAATGAGTGATCTATAGAATTCCTGAATCACTACATTGTACACCTAAAGCTAATATAACACTGTATGCTAATTATACTGGCATTAAAAAAGTAAAAATATTTAAGAACTGTGAAGGTGCAACATTTCAAGCCACCAACTTTATTACTATCCAAAATATTTCCTTTTCATGGTGTGCATCTATTTACTGAAGCATAGATAATTGGTGTCCACAATTGAGGGGGTTTATTCTTTGAGGTGAAGGATTGCTTAGTGTCTTCTAAGTTTTATCACAGAGTTATATTCCTGTTTCTAATTGAAAATTTCCACTGCTACCTGCTAATATGACTCTATCTTGTTCCATGAAATAACTCCCTTTTCCTAGTATTTGTCTCAAATACTAAGGGGTGGCGAATGGACAATATCAGCATTAGCCATTTCATACCTCCTTCCTGCTCAGAAATCTCTTCCACCTGCATGATCAGAGGACGCTTCACAGGAGAGCTGGATGTCCTGCTGTCATGTGGTACAGGATCACCACTTCTTCTGCACAAATGTGCATGTCCTTCAAACTCTCTCAGTTACCCAGAAGGGAGCCCACATGTAGTCACTTGTTCATAAAGTCATTGGAAATAAACTTGAATAACAGAATGATCATGACTGCTCTCCTTAAGGTCAGATAAGCCATAAGTAAAAAGGAGCACAAGTTGTAATTGTCTCAGTTCTGTTCACTTGATTATTGTGTCAGTCAGTTCTTACTGTGTAACAGACTGTCCTTGTCAAATGGGATATCATAATACCTTTACAATCAAATGGAATTATATGCTGGGACTTGTTTCTGATCTCTCCTGGGCTTCTCATGGGTCTGGAGTCAGGTGTGAATCTCTGCACACTTTTTCTAAGGCTAAACCATAGTGTTGTGTGTGGCTGTAGTGCTCTTCTGTCTCAGCAACTTTATGGGCTCTTATTACTACATTTCCAAATGTAGGCTAATCTTCTATTTATAAAAAATTGGTTTATCATGTGAATTACTTAAATTTCATTCCATTGTTCATACATCCGTATTAACACTTGGCTTTCTTCCCCATTAGAAGGGCTATCTCCCATCCCTCTTAAGTGAGAGTCAGCTACATGTGCTCTAGATCCTACCCATAGACATGTACCATTAGGTTTGTTCCACTGAATTAAATCATTAATGTAAAATTATACACAATAACCTGCATACACTTTGGTGAATTAAAGGACCTACACAAAAATGAAGAGTACATAGTTCAAGCTTCTATTTGTGTATGATTTATACACAATAAGCCTGTACATAAGTTTTAACTGCTTTGTTAGGTAATTACTAAAAATTTCAGCTTTCTGAACATCACATTCCTTATTTCTGAAGGTAATGTGGGATGCTAAACATAACTTCATATGAACATCGTGGACATCACTGTGGTCGTTAGCTTGCTGGATTAACTAATGAATACATTTATCTATGGTCCTAGAAAGAAAAGTAAACATTCAAATCAGCCATGCAGGGGAGATTGTTGAGGATTAACTAGTGTGTTGGAAGAGTGGTGATGGGTGGCAGAGAGTGGTCCCAGGAGGAGTAAGACACAAGTCCAAGAATCTTTGTGAATAAAGGGAATAGAGATATAGGGCATTAGCCAGGAGGGATAAGCAGTCAAGAGAGGGCATTCCTTTTACTCTTTTAAGCCAGGGACAATTTGAGTATGTTCCCATATCGGTGAGAAAGATCCAGACCAGTGGATCATAAGACGTACATTTCACAGTCCTTTTCTTTGCTGGACATTCAAATCAATTTTTTTAAAAAAAAAATTATATGTGAAAGTGGTATATGAAAAAAGCTTTACATTGCAATTATTTCCTTACTGGCCAGGATGAATATATTTGTGAGTTTCTAAGACATTTGCTTTCTCTATTGTAAATTGTCAGGGTCACTTTTGTGCTTTGTTTGTTGGGTTTGGATTGTTTATATTCCTGTTGTTGATTGCATTTTTCAAACATAAGAATTGGAGTTTTTCCATCAAATTTGCTATTTAACCTTCAGTTCCTTTATGTATGTGTATGTATTTGAGGGTAGTAGGAAAGTTAATACATTCTTGTACTCAAGCCTATCATTTGGTCATATTTTTCTCCCCCTTCTTGCATGTTTAAGTGTAGAAAGTTCTTCTGAATCTTTTGAATAAATAAATCACCATTTACACATATTTCCATCCTATCTTCACATTTCTTTTATTCCTTATTGTATCTTTTGGCATTTTGTGATTAGATCTATTTCTCAAAGTCACGTCACTGGCAGCCCTCATTTGAAAGGTATTCTTTATCATTTGACTAACATTCACCTTTTCTTCCTAAACAAATATGAAGTAATATATCTCTACATGAGATGAAAGCATCACTTTAGATAATGCTGCCTACCCACTTTTTTGTTATATTCTTTTATTTCTAATTTTTGTTTTTTAAACATAATCTGTAGGCCCAATGTGGGGGTCAAACTCACAAGCCCAAAATCAGGAGCTGTACTTCTACTGACTGAGCCAGCCGGGCACCCCTGTTTTCAAGTCTTTAGCAATTTAATCTTGAATAAGTGACCCAGGTTGATGTCATTACATTAATACTATTTTATACCTGTCTAGAAACTTAGTTTTAGATTGTCATTGTGTTTCAGACTGTTGTTTGAGATAGCTCCATGCCTAACCTATTCTTACTCCTACGGCTATCCTTTGTTCCATAAGGTCTTAGTTTTATTTATTTATTTATTTATTTATTTATTTATTTATTTATTTAAAGATTTTATTTACTTTTTGACAGAGCAGAGACAGAGAGAGGGAACACAAGCAGGGGGAGTGGGAGAAGGAGAAGCAGGCTTCCTGCTGAGCAGGGAGTCTGATGCGGGGCTCCATCCCAGGACCATGGGATCATGACCTGAGCTGAAGGCAGACGCTTAGTGACTAAGCCACCCAGGCGCCCCTTAGTTTCTTTTAAAACTTACATTTCTAGGGGTGCCTGGGTGGCTCAGTTGGTTGAGCATGTGACTCCTTATTTCAGCGCAAGTCATGATATGATGTCAGGATAGGTTAAACAAGGCAGAAGAAAGAATTAGTGATCTAGAAGACCAATTGATGGAAAAGAAGGAAAAAGATGAGGCCTGGGAAAAACAGCTTAAAATCCATGAAAACAGAATTAGAGAAATAAGTGATGCCATGAAATGTTCCAATGTCAGAATTATTGGGATCCCTGAGGGGTGGGGTGAGAGAGAGGACTAGAAGACATATTTGAACAAACTGTAGCTGAGAACTTTCCTAATCTGGGGAATGAAACAAACATTCATGTCCTAGAGGCAGACAGGACCCTTCTCAAGATCAAGGAAAACAGAAAAAGGCCGCACAGCATGTAATAGTAAAACTTGCAATCTTAGAACCAAGGAAACCACCTATTTTTTTTACCATTTCTTTAAATTTTTTATTGTGATGTTAATAACCGTTGATTACATCATTAGTTTTGATGTAGTGTTCCATGATTCATTGTTTGTGTATAACACCCAGTGCTCCATGCAGACCGTGCCCTCTTTAATACCCATCACCAGGCTAACACATCCACGAAGCCCCTCCCCTCTAGAACACTCAGTTTGTTTTTCAGAGTCCCATCATCTCTCATGGTTCGTCTCCCCCTCTGATTTCCCCCCTTCATTCTTCCCCTCCTGCTATCTTCTTCTTTTCTTTTCTTAAATATACCGAATTATTTGTTTCAGAGGTACAGGTCTGTGATTCAACATTCTTGCACAATTCACAGCGCTCACCATAGCACACATCCTCCCCAATGTCTATCACCCCGCCACCCCATGCCTTCCACCCCACACCCACTCCAGCAACCCTCAGTTTGTTTCCTCAGATTAAGAATTCCTCATATCAGTGAGGCCATATGATACATGTCTTTCTCTGATTGACTTATTTCACTCAGCATAACACCCTCCAGTTCCATCCACATCATTGCAAACGGCAAGATCTCATTCCTTTTGATGGCTGCATATTATTCCATTGTGTGTGTGTGTATATATATATATATATACCACCTCTTCTTTATCCATTCATCTGTCGATGGACATCTTGGATCTTTCCACAGTTTGGCTATTGTGGACATTGCTGCTATAAACATTGGGGTGCACGTACCCCTTCGGGTCCCTACATTTGTATCTTTGGGGTAAATACCCAGTAGTGCAATTGCTGGGTCATATGGTAGCTCAATTTTCAACTTTTTGAGGAACCTCCATACTGTTTTCCAGAGTGGTTGCACCAGCTTGCATTCCCACCAACAGTGTAGGAGGGTTCCCCTTTCTCCACATCCCCGTCAACAACTGTCAATTCCTGACATGTTAATTTTAGCCATTCTGACTGGTGGGAGGTGATATCTCATTGAGGTTTTGATTTGGATTTCCCTGATGCCGAGCGATGTTGAGCACTTTTTCATGTGTCTGTTTGCCATTTGGATGTCTTCTTTGGAAAAATGTCTGTTCATGTCGTCTGCCCATTTCTTGATCGGATTATTTGTTCTTTGGGTGTTGAGTTTGATAAGTTCTTTATAGATTTTGGATACTAGCCCTTTATCTGATCTGTCATTTGGAAATACTTTCTCCCATTCTGTCGGTTGTCTTTTGGTTTTGTGGACTGTTTCTTTTGCTGTGCAAAAGCTTTTTATCTTGATGAAATCCCAATAGTGTATTTTTGCCCTGGCTTCCCTTGCCTTTGGTGATGTTTCTAGGAAGAAACTGCTGTGGCTGAGGTCGAAAAGGTTGCTACCTGTGTTCTCCTTTAGGATTTGGATGGACTCCTGTCTCACGTTTAGGTCTTTCAACCATTTGGAGTCTATTTTTGTGTGTCGTGTAAGGAAATGGTCCAGTTTCATTCCTCTGCATGGGGCTGTCCAATTTTCCCAACACCATTTGTTGAAGAGACTGTCTTTTTGCCATTGGACATTCTTTCCTGCTTTGTCAAAGATAAGTTGACCATAGAGTTGAGGGTCCATTTCTGGGCTCTCGATTCTGGTCCATTGATCTATCTGTCTGTTTTTGTGCCAGTACTATACTGTCTTGATGATGACAGCTTTGTAATAGAGCTGGAAGTCCGGAATTGTGATGCCGCCAGCTTTGATTTTCTTTTTCAGTATTCCTCTGGCTATTCTGGATCTCTTCTGGTTCCATACAAATTTTAGGATTATTTGTTCCATTTCTTAGAAAAAAGTGGATGGTATTTTGATGGGGATTGCATTGAATTTGTAGATTGCTCTAGGTAGCATTGACATCTTCACAATGTTGATTCTCCCAATTCATGAGCATGGAACGTTTTTCCATTTCCTTGTGTCTTCTTCAATTTCTTTCCTGAGTGTTTTATAGTTTTCTGAGTACAGATCCTTTGCCTCTTTGGTTAAATTTATTCCTAGGTATCTAATGGTTTTGGGTGCAATTGTAAATGGGATCGACTCCTTGATTTGTCTCTCTTCTGTCTTGTTGTTGGTGTATAGGAATGCCACTGATTTCTGTGCATTGATTTTATATCCTGCTACTTTACTGCATTCCTGTATGAGTTCTAGCAGTTTTGGGGTGGAGACTTTTGTGTTTTCCACATACACTATCATATCATCTGCAAAGAGTGAGAGTTTGACTTCCTCTTTGCCGATTTGGATGCCTTTGATTTCTTTTTGTTGTCTGATTGCTGTGGCTAGGACTTCTAATACTATGTTAAATAGCAGTGGTGAGAGTGGACATCCCTGCCGCGTCCCTGACCTTAGGGGAAAGGCTCTCAGCCTTTCCCCATTGAGAATGATATTCGCTGTAGGTTTTTCATACATGGCTTTTATGATATTGAGGTATGTACCCTCTATCCCTATACTCTGAAGAGTTTTGATCAAGAAAGGCTTTTGTACTTTGTCAAATGCTTTTTCTCCATCTATTGAGAGAATCATATGATTCTTGTTCTTTCTTTTGTTAATGTATTGTATCACGTTGATTGATTTGTGGATGTTGAACCAGCCTTGCAGCCCAGGAATAAATCCCACTTGGTCATGGTGAATAATCCTTGTAATGAACTGTTGGATCCTATTGGCTAGTATTTTGGTGAGAATTTTTGCATCCATGTGAATGAAGGATATTGGTGTGTAATTCTCCTTTTTGATGGGGTCTTTGTCTGGTTTTGGGATCAAGGTAATGCTGGGCTCATAAAATGAGTTTGGAAGTTTCCCTTCCATTTCTATTTTTTGGAACAGTTTCAGGAGAATAGGTATTAATTCTTCTTTAAATATCTGATAGAATTCCCCTGGGAAGCCATCTGGCCCTGGGCTTTTGTTTCTTGGGAGATTTTTGATGACTGTTTCCATTTCCTTAGTGGTTATAGGTCTGTTCAGGTTTTCTATCCCTTCCTGGTTCAATTTTGGTAGTTGATACATCTCTAGGAATGCACCCACTTCCTCCAGGTTATCTAATTTGCTGGCATACAGTTGCTCATAATATGTTCTTATAATTGTTTGTATTTCTTTGGTGTTGGTTGTGATCTCTCCTCTCTCATTCATGATTTTGTTGATTTGGGTCATTTCTCTTTTCTTTTTGATCATTCTGGCCAGGGGTTTATCAATCTTTTTAATTCTTTCAAAGAACCAGCTCCTAGTTTCGTTGATCTGTTCTACTGTTCTTTTGGTTTCTAGTTCATTGATTTCTGCTCTGATCTT
>NW_027398234.1:0-12774 GCF_003265705.2 Callorhinus ursinus
TTGAAACACATGCTCCCGCCCATACACAGAGTTGATTTTATCAATCTTTTATGGTATCTGGATTTTGAATTTTTCTTCCCTCCAAGATTATGTTCTATCTGAGCATTTACATGGTTTCAATTTTACCTTTAGATCACTGATCATTTGAGGTTTCTTCTTATGTGAAGTATAAATCCAATTTTACTTTCTCATCAATGAATCTAGGTGTCTTAACACCATTTATGAGAAAGTTCAAAATTTCCCCAATGATTGGAGATGCATCATTTATCACATACAAATGTTCCATATAGTTGAATCTATTTCTGGACTTTCTACTCTGTTCCATTGGTCTGTCTGCTCAAGGAACATTTCCACATTGCTTTAACTGCAGAAGCTTGATGGAATATTGTAATATTTCATAGAGTGAAGACCCCTTTACTTTCTTTTCAGAGTTTCCTTGGCTATTATTCCATAGTTTTGAAGAATCCATATAAATTTTAGAATCAAGTGTCTAGCCCAAGGGAAAAATAAACCAAACTCATTAGTATTTTTATTTTGATTGTATTCAGTTTGTACATTGATTCCGAAGAATGGGCAGGTTTATCATGTTGTACTGTTGTATCCCTGAACAAGGAGTATCTTCCTTTATTCAAATCTGTTAAGTGTTTTTTCTGCAGTGTCTTATACTCTTCCTCACTTTCTTTTTAGCCCATTTCTTATAATGTTTAAGTATTTTTCTTTTCTTTCTTCCTTTTATTCCCTTGGAAGTGGGGTCTGCTTCTTCATTGTCTTCTAGTTTGTAGGGTCATCAAAGTGCCCTGTGATGAGAAATATTCTTTTCTTCCTATAACATAGCCTTTTGCTACATTTCTTTCCTTCCCCCTCGGGGCTCCCTGTTGGCTCCCTCTTCCCTGGAAGACTCACACCTCCAGTCTGATGAATTTTAAGCTGCTGCTTCTTCTTCTTCTAGATTTTATTTATTTGAGAGAGAAAGCACAAGCCAGGGGGAGGGCCAGAGGCATTTTAATCCCACATTAGCCAGGGCTCTGATTCCCAAGGTCTCAGACCTATTCTCAACATCTCCCCACTCAAGAGAGGCCCCTCTTCTCCTGGGGGTGCCTTCTCATTCCACCACTATCATGGGGAAAATTCAGGACATATTACCCCCAAATATGGCATACTGGCATATTGTGCATTTTAAGCTGAGGGACTTTGAGAAACAGGCAGAAGCAGGAAGGTCGCTCTGACCTCCACACCCCTCACCCCTCTTCTCTGAAAGCAGTCACAGAGTCCTCACATGAGAGGTGCCCTCCATGTACCTGGGAGGTACCCAAAGGAAAGGAACATCATTATCTCCAAAGACAGAAGGACACCCATTTACTACACTCACTTCATTCTCCTTAACCTATCATATTCCTCCATGACCATCCCGTCTTCCTCAGACCTAAAATAAAAATACACAGCTCTGTTTCCTTGGCTTTTCATTTCTTTTGAAGGCTGCTCTATGATTTCAAACTTATATCAAAGAAATGTGTACGCTTTTCACCTGTTAAGCCGCCTCTGTCAATTTAATTTTCTGTCGCAACCAGCACCCTAAGAGGGTGAGGAAATATTTTCCCCCTCCACCACTGCCACACCACGCTCTGATCTTTCTCTGACATTCAACCCTTGCCTCTCTCTTCTGCAGCCTGGATGCTGAGTCTGGATTGCTGTTCAGAATGCTTTTCCCACTTACATTTACAGTTTATATTATTCTTTGTCTCTTTGTTTTGTTATAGATAAGGGTTATAGGTGACTCTTGAAATCCTCATTCTCCTGTGTGCTCTTTGAAGGATATGTGGAGAGATTCAGATTCAGATAGCTGCTATTTGGAGCGTGTGTGTGTGTGTGTGTGTGTGTGTGTGTGTGTGTGTGTGTGTTTAGGGTGGGGGGTGCTGCCTTATGCTTTTTAATTTAGAAAAGCATACCCTAAATGATTGCTTTTGTTTATGATGGTGGTATAATTAAGGAACTACTATATCAACATTGGATAAGGAGAGAGCAATAAACCTCAAATAATTTGCTCAACAATTAGGTTAGAAATTAGAGTTTAGGGGCGCCTGGGTGGCTCAGATGGTTAAGCAGCTGCTTTCAGCTCAGGTCATGATCTCAGGGTCCTGAGATAAAGCTCCACATTGGGCTCCCTGTTCAGTGGGAACCCATTTCTCCCTCTCCCTCTGCCACTCTCCCTGCTTGTGCTCTCTCACTCGTGCTCTCTCTCTCTCTCAAATAAATAAATAAAATCTTAAAAAATTTGAGATTAATTTTCTACAACCCATTATTTTGTTTTTATTTCTTTCTAAGATTTTACTGAGGGGGGAGGGGCAGAGGGAGAGGGAGAGAGTTTCTCAAGCAGACTCCATGTTGGATGGAGTTGATGCAGAGCTCGATCTCACAACCCTGAGATCATGACCTGAGCCAAAATCAAGAGCCAGGTGTTTAACCGACTGAGCTACCCAGGCACCCCTATTTTGTTTTTAATTTAAAGTCTCACAATAAGCTCAGCCTTGTGAGAAACAAGAGTAGTTCCTGCCCCGTTCACCACTCCAAGAAACTTCTAGACTAATTGGCATTGAGCTTTGCATTACCCTTGAAGACTAAGAGAATGAACACATAACCTATTCGAAAGTCTGAATATATTTGTCAGTTAAATAACTCATTTGAACAACTGCCATGGATATTAGGATGGTACATGAAATGATCATCAGTCTGTAACTCCAGGTGTGAAGTTCACAAAGAAACCCAAGTAATAGCTGTATGTATATGCGATAAGATAAAATATGCATAACACTCTTTTTCTTACATATTCAAAATTAAGACATTTTTCCTCAAAGTAGAGCACCAAGAACTTTCCTTTTTTTGGTCTGTCTCTAAAGGTGGTAAGCTGGTGTTGAGAATTCTAAGATTGAGGAATCTTATTTTAAAAACAGCTCAACAAGCAATGTCCACAATAGCCAAACTATGGAGAGAGCCAAGATGTCCATCAAAAGATGAATGGATAAAGAAGAGGTGGTATATATATACAATGGAATATTACACAGCCATCAAGAGGAATGAAATCTTGCCATTTACAATGACGTGGTTGGAACTGGAGGGTATTATGCCGAGCAAAATAAGTCAATCAGAGAAAGACATGTATCCTATGATCTCACTGATATGAGGAATTCTTAATCTCAGGAAACGAACAGGGTTGCTGGAGTGGTGGGGGATGGGAGGGATGGGGCGGCTGGGTGATAGACTTTGGGGAGGGTATGTGCTATGGTGAGCGCTGTGAATTGTGTAAGACTATTGAATCAGAGACCTGTACCTCTGAAACAAATAATACATTATATGTTAAAAAAGAAAAAGAAGAAGATAGCAGGAAGGGAAAAATGAAGGGGGGGAAATCAGAGAGGGGATGAACCAATACAGAGTATGGACTCTGAGAGACAAACTGAGGGTTCTAGAGGGGAGGGGGTGGGGGGATGGGTTAGCCTGGTGATGGGTATTAAAGAGGGCACGTTCTGCGTGGAGCACTGGGTGTTATGCACAAACAACGAATCATGCAACACTACATCAAAAACTAATGTAATGTATTGTGATTAACATAACATAATAAATTAAATAAATAAATAAATAAATAAAAACAGCTCAACAAGAATTCAGTTAGGTTTTGTTACAGGTGGCTTACGAATTTTCTAGATGCCAATTTATTAAAACAAATGAATCAATAAAGAAAGCCTATTTTAGCTTTGTCCAATTAAAAGTGAGCTTAAGGAAATGCTATGGGGCTATGTCAAATAAATTTCTATAAGGATGGAAGATCTTACAGATGGAAGCATCACTTTTTCTCAAAGTAATTACTACCTGTGGCCCTCTAATCATTATTTTCTTCAAACATGATCTTTCTTTATGACAAGTTTGAATTTGAATCATCATTAAGACATTATTACCCATACCATATATAATACATTAAACAAAATGACTCATGTTTTAGTTTTAAAAATCAATCAACTTAGATTCGGGAATGTGCCAGAGCAAGATCTTCCTGCGGGTTCTGAATTCTCTTAGTTAATGACATTGCATTATAAATTGGACATTGTCTCTTCCTTTGTACATGTGGTTATCTGATCACTTGGTGCTCAGTTGGTGTTTGCATTTTGTACATACACAGAGCTCAGGTACTGAGATTACAAACCCTTCCCTCTGCACTCCCTGCTGATTCAGGAGCTGGAGCCCACTCTGTCACTGCTGCTGTCCATGCTCACAGTTGTTCTCAACTGGAGGAAATCAAGAACCTCCAGTGTTGTAGGGTGCAGATGGTGACTACACTTGTGGTGAGCATAACATATAAAGAAGTTGAATCAGTATGTTGTACAACTGAAGCCAATGTGACATTGTATAACAACTACTCAAATAAAAAATTAATAAAAATAATAAGAGAACAAACAAAAAACACCTCTGCCTTGCTTCCCAGGTCCATTTTCCCTTGGACCCATGTTTTCCATGCCTTCCTCTCTCCATGTCCCTCCTTCTGCCTCCAGCATGCTGCCTTCTCTGCATTGCGCTCAGACTTTGTCTGAGATTAGAACAAATCACCTACCGGAAACCACATCCAGTACAATAAGGTCTCCATGCCTTTTAATTTTTTCAAGTTCTTCCAATTCAAGGTCCACTGTCTTTCTGAAAAAGAGAATATTCTAGGAACTAATTTGTCTCACCTATCACGACTGAATGTGACATTCTCTCTGTAATATTTATTCTATTATGCTCTCACTTAATATACCCACAGCTGCCAATTTTCATGTGTATCTTAATAGTTGGAATTGGAAATGCTTCCTTTAATGTAACTCACCACTTCCCTCCAACTAACACTCACTTACCACTGTAGATGAGAAAGTGGTGTTTAATCTGCACAAACTGAGGGCAGATTCCTGCCCTCTGGGCCCCTCAGGGACATGGGTTCATTCACTCCTTGGGGAGAAATAAATACATTTCTATGTGTCATGTTCCAAACTTCTTTCAGCTGCTTTATTTATAGGTCAGTTTAGTGAACTCTTTAAATCACTGAGGCTAGGCATTTTGATTCATCTATTTTGAGATTCCTGAAAATGAAAGAAAGAATTGTCGAATTTCATCCAAGATTTTGTCTCAGAAAAACTGTGTCCAGTAAGTACAAAATTCATATGTGGGCTAATAGCTCAATTGTCAAAGATATTTATTTCGTGCAATAATTAAGATCAATTCATGGATTTACAAGAAAATAGAATTGGGTTCAGCAAGAGAAAGAACTTTCTAACAACCAGCGCTCTGGAACATAAAGTAAGTTGGTTGGGGATTCATGAGCCCTGTGGAGCTGGGGACACAGCAGAGGTCACCTGGTCCCTGACAAACCAAAGGATTCAAGCACAGCCTGAAGAATGTTAAACAAGATTGACTTTTGGGTTGCTTCCTATTCTGACATTTAAGACTAAGACAACCAAGCATACGACAAGTTATATAACATTCCAGACAAACAAAACAAAAATACCATTTCCAGGACTATCCTCAGATGACTCATGTTGAGGAATCTGAAGTCTTGCATAAATACTTTCTTATTACACACTTGTGGCCTTAGGTTTATTATTCTTGCTGTTGCCTCATCCCTCTTTCTGTCTGTCTTGTTACAGTCTTCCTCACCATTTGAACCGATGAGCAAGAAGAGCATAAATGTCTTCCTCATTTCTTTTTCTGACACTGACTCAGATGGAATGGAGATCTGATGGAGGTGACAGCAGATTTATGATATACATAGTTTTATGATGTGTTCACAAATGACTTGATAAGATAGAAAGAAAAGAAGTGGATGTTGCTTTCCTTCTTTTTCCCATTATCACTAATGCTATATTTTTAAGACATTTTACACCTTTATGAAAGTCTACAGGATTTAAACAACAGCATAAAGGAGCAATTTCTACCCGCCTTCTGGTTCTGACATGCTATGATGTTGTGGTTTTAAGGGTTCTCATGATTTTGTGGACAATAGATCCATCACTACATTTGTTCTAATCTCTGTTGGTCTGCTCCCCCACAAAATGCTCTTGATCATCACAGTCAGATGGGATACTGGGCTGGATGGATTGTTGTCCTCTTTTAATGTGGTACACCTAAGTTTTTTGCCCCCAAACTACTTCAGTGACTTTGTGGCTGGCCTTCTTCCTCTATAAAGGACAGGCAGATAAAGAAATGAATATGTTCGTATTTCCTTCTTCTTTGCTAAGACACAAATTAGCAACGAGTAGATGCTGGATTATTTTGTAGACTTTGCTTTTTCTTTCTTAGAATCTGGTGAAGGCTCTCAGGTAAAGGGAAAGATTTAGAACTTCTGGTTTCAGCTCTGACACATAACAAGCTTGGAAATCATTCTAACCTTACAAGAAGATGCTGAACTCTTTCTTGGAAAATCAATGATATTTCTTGGACTCATGAGAGAATTGAAGTTGCAAGGCAAACTGTCAACCCAAAATCTGGAGAGACACAGGCTAGGTTTGCTTACTTGGAGCAAAACCCACTGGAGCCATACACTGGTAGAAACACTTAAATGGTAACTTTGATGAATTGCTCAGAGCTGAGCATGGATTCACATGAGTGAGAAGCCACTGTGGGCCACAGTCTTGGGTGGGGGTGGGGGGACATTCTTTCTGGACTTTACCTTCAGGAAACTCACAGGTTCTCAAAATGAAGATGTGAGAGATCCACTCATGGCTCTGGGAGGGAGGGAAGAGTAACCTTTGTGAAATGTGTCCACAACAAAAGCCTTTGCTCCATCAGAAAAGACTTGACTAGAGTGATATCGAAGCTAGGGAAAAGACGTTTCTCTTATGAGAGTAGAGTCTGAACTTCCTGTGTACTTCATTATAAGATAAAAACAAAGCATAATCAACATGGATCACGGTTCCAAGGGAAAAGATTGGGGGTATAACTCAGTGGTAGAGTATTGACTGCAAGGGAAAAGATTGGGAATGCTGCACTCAAAACAGAGTAGGGGCAGGGGGAAAATACCAATAGAGGAAATGCTTGTGAAAGTCACAACTCCATGACACAGACCCATTAAGAGAATGAGATTGGTTCATGAGATTGTAGAATGCTTCTCCTCCTCTATACATTATCACCACATCAAAGGACTCCAGTATGATAACAATGGAGTCCATCTCAGAGAGCTGACCTGCCCTCTCCCTGAGGAATAATACTTAGGGAGGCCCGAGTCAAAAGCAGAGAAAAAAACGGGGATACTGGAAGAATTGGAGACCTCTGGCACCTAGAACACTGTCAATGCTAAATAGTGAATCTTCCAGCCAGATGACCATAGATTTTCATACTAAATGTCTGTTGACCGTAGTTCCTATTACCTCATACAACATGTCTGACTTTCAACAAAAAAATTACAAGACGTGACAAAAGACAAAAAAAACAAAACAAAAACAAAAACAAAAACACAGTCTGAAGAGAAAAAACAATCATCAGAACTAGACTCAGAAATTCTACATATGCTGGAATTATTAGAGAGGGAACTTAAAATAACTGTTTAATATGTTAAAGATCCTAATGGAGAAAGTAAACAGTATGCAAGAACAGATAGGTAATGTAGGCAGAGAGACAGGAGTTCTAAGAGAGAATCAGAAGGAAGTGCTAGAAATAAAAAACACTAACAAAAATGAAGAATGCCTCTGATGGGCTCATTAGTAGACCCGGCACAGCCAAGGAAAGGGTCACTAAGCTTGAAGATAGGTCAATAACAACTTTCCAAACCAAAATGCAAAGACAAAAAAGAGTGGAAAAACATGGCAGAGCATTCAAGGACTGTGGGACAATTTCAAAAAGCATAGCATACACGTAATGAGAATATTGGAAGGAGAAGAGAAGATGATGGGGAAGGAATATTTGAAGTAACAATGACCAAGAACTTTCCAAACATAATGAAAAGTACCAAATCACAGAGCCAGGAAACTCAGAGAACACAGAGCAGAATAAGTAACAAACAAACATAGCTAGGCATATCATACTCAAACTGCAGCAAACCAAAGAAAATCTTGAAAGCAGGAGCCCTGGGTTTTGATAGAAATTGGTACTATCTGAGCTGTCCTGCTTCCTAGCCAAGAGATACTAGACTTCACCTCTTTTAAACATGGGTGGTATTCTTTTATAACAGATGAAAGGATGCATGTAAAAAAGCCTCATTACAGATGTTACTTTCTTCCTTATATAAGTGAAAAATCAATGAGGTCATGTACATGTGAAGAAGCACTCTTTAATTGAGGCATTCTGTGAATATGAAGAGTTACAATTATTAATCAAATGCATCCTCATGACTCTTCCAGGGACCTTGAAACAAGCTTTCTCAGCAAGGAGAATCTTGAAGTGTGTTTTGAATCCTAAGACATTACCTTAATGGATGGAAAATTAGATATTGTTTTTGGCTTAGATGGGAATGGAGCTGGAGTTCCTAAGGCCAAAGGTGAGAGAACGGTGAGATATAAGCTCATGAGATAAATGGTTAGGGTTAGAGCAAACCAACTGAGGTGTTTTATCAGGAAGGAAATGCAGATATATATTTCAATGTACGGTTGACCTTTGAATTATGCAAGCGTCAGGGGCGCCAGTATCCTGTGCAGTTGAAAATCTGGATATGACTTTAACTATCCCAAGCACTAATTACTAATAGTCTACTATTGACTAGACACCTTACTGATAACAGAATTTGTTAATTAACATCTATTTTGTATGTTATATGTATTATATGCTATATTCTTACAAAAATTCCCAAGGAGGTATCTGAATCCAGGAATAATGCATTTTAATTTTTTTAAACTTATTAGAGCAAAAATATATCAGCAGCAAAAAACATTTAGAGAAATGGGTTCTAGTGATTAAGAGAGGAATTAAAATAAATACATTTGTATTAAGCGTTAGAGTTTACGAAACACTGCATTTTATCATTTGGGTTTTGTAACCAAGGACATTTAGACTCCAATAAATTAAGAGATTTTCCCACTTGGCTTGACATCAATTATGGTTGAATAATTATTCTCCTTGCCACTCTCTTTTTAACTCTGAACCAAACAGCTCATGAAAATGTTTTCCAGTAAGGGTAGAAGGTAGTGGTGATAAACAGAGAAAATTTCCTTGTAGATATATATTTTTTCAATTTCAAGATAATGTCCAAAGAATAAATGAATTACTTATATCACATTTCATTTACAAAATGCTTTTGTACAGTGATCTCATTTTGTCTTTGTTCTCCTACCCATAAGGCAGCAGAAATTGTGCCCGTTCTGTTGTAGTTTAGGAGTCCAGGTGCAGACCTGAGAAGCACCATGCACACACCCGACAGCTGACATTCTCTGAATGCCAGGGCTGGGATTCAGAGAATCTGAGTTCTGACTTCCAACCTGCCATAGTCAGTTCAGGCTGCTATAACAAAGTACCATACACTGAATGTCTTATCAAGAGCAGACATTTCTTGCTCATAGCTCTGGAGGCTGGAAGTCTAAGTTCAAAGTGCCAGCATGGTCAAGGGCTCTTCCTGTTGTGTCCTCACACTGTGGAGAAAGAGCATGGGCACTCTCTGAGGTCCCGTTGTAAGGGCAGATATATATGATCCCATCCATGAGGGCTCCACCCTCATCACTTAATCACCTCCCGTTATTATGGGGTTTGGATTTCAGCATATGAATTTTGGGAGGACACAAACATCCAGTCCTTACACAACCCCACGTTGGTTTTTATGTTGCTTTACTTGTATTTTTCCTTGTGATTAGACCACTCCTCATTTTACCTTCACAACAGAAAAGTGATAGTTTTACCTTCAGTCTTTCTAACATGTAATTTCATCTGCTTCTTGGATATCACTAATCAAGTCTATGTCTTCGCTAACTCACTTAAGACGGGAATCCTTTTAATTTTCCTTGCCAGCATGCTTGTAAAATCTGCTTTAAAAAAAAAGTGTTCAGTAATCTTTGATGGATAATTTGCTTGAAGTTAAATTATCCCTGGCTATTTTAGACATATTTACCAGAGAGTTATTTCTTGTCGCTCACCTTGGAAATCTAAATGCAGGGAATCCACTTCCATCTACTCTGTTACCAGTTCTATGGCTCAAATTTCAGTTCTTGCAATCTGACTGCATTTTACTTCAAATGGGAATCCAGGCTATAAATTACGTGCCCAGTTTTCTCAAATAAGCTACAAAGGTGACAGCAAATTTCTTTGTATTTATAGGACACATTGCCTTTATCGTTTCCAACACATAGCCCACTCATCCTATTAGACCTTTTTGTTACTATCGTTCTCTGCACGCGGGACTTCCTTCCTGCTCAGATTTGTCACAGCAATGTTGAGACATAACCATGCCGCCACTGCAGCTAATTCAACAACATTTCAGCTGCCTGGAAAGTTGGATGTGATTTCTAACTCACTGCATCACTTGTCAGTGCCACTAGATTACATTCTGCATTCCACGTCTGAGCCATTCCACCATCTTTCAGTGCCTCTCAGGGGACATCCTAACCAGCCCGAGACGAGAAGGAAAGCATCAGTATGTATTGATAGCAGATCTTAGTATCTGGGCATGTTAATTTTATGAACTAGCTTATTAACAAAAAGATGAGTGAATGGAAGCATTAACAGGCATTTTGGATGTCACAGACATTTACAATGGTGATGGGCAGAACTGATCGACGTTTATGCAGCACGAAACTGTGATGCCAAGTCTCCCCTTTTAAATGATAAACAAACATTTGTCGAGCATTTCAGAGTTTACAAGCTCTCTATTCATGTTATTTCCTTGGTTGCTGCAATAAAATGCTGAAGTAGAGAGCTGACGGGAGGTTGGAGAGAGGACACTCACACAGAGTTGGGAACAGCCACACCTGGCACCCAGCTGAAGGGACCAGGATTTCCAATGTGCCCGGCCCTCCCTCCTCCTGAGTAGCTCACGGGGGCCAGGGCAGCCCGCTCCAGCATGGTGACTGCAGACAGACCTTCCCTTGACTCAGTGCTACTTGGTAGCATTCTAGTCCATTTGCATATTTTACAAACTCTTAGGCTGTGTTCATCATTAATCTTTTGGGGGTCAAGGACCCATTTGAGGAATTGCTGGAACCTATTGATTCACTCTTAGGAGGAGTCCAAATATGTCCTGCATTTTATATACAATTTCAGAAAGCTGGTTTTTAGGGAGCAGACTTCAGCCATTTCATTTCAATTCACCTTTTTATGTGAGGCCATTCTTCCCTGCTGCCGCTTCCCACGACCCCCACACAAGACTGGAAAACAGGAAAGGAATTTAAGTCAAGTTAATTATACTCACTCCTCTCTGAAACTCTAATCTAATATCTTTTTTTTAAGATTTTATTTATTTGACAGAGAGAGAGAGCACAAGCAGGGGGAGCGACAGGCAGAGGCAGAGGGAGAAGCAGGCTCCCCGCTGAGCAGGGAGCCTGACATGGGGTTCCATCCCAGGACCCTGGGATCATGACTTGAGCGGAAGGCCGTTGTTTAACCAACTGAGCCACCCAGGCCCTCCTAATTCTAATATCTTGAACATCTACATTTAGGACCTATTTAAACACACATGGAAAGGCTATAAAGAGAAATAATAATATCCCAAAAAGGTATAGAGGAAATGAAAAACCTGGTTTATTGCTGCGCATTATCCAAACAGGCCTGATTGACATGTCTATTTACCACATAATAATCTTTCCCACTCTTCTGCCTGTAGAGATGCACCCAGTGTATAAAGTGCAGTCACAGGAGCATTTCAGGCTAAAGAGAGACATGTGGCCATCCCATGTATGGGTAAATATGCTATACATTATAGGCTCATACATAACTAGTTTCCATGACATTTCCACGTTCTAGGAGATCAACCTCAATAGCCTTCTGTATCTATGCGAGGACAACAAATACTATAGTTTTCCACAGTCAGTCAGTGGAGTCTACAAGAGTTTACTTCTCCCTCAGGTAAATCTCATTTCTTCTTCCAAAGGCTGGAAGTTCCGTCTTTCTGTCTTTCCCCGGGGTGAGAGAGCGAGGAAACGTACCTGATCATGTCACCCTCGGCGCAAGTCTGGCCTGTTTAGCAACAGTTGGGGCTCATCCAAGAAAGAAAAGATGAATGTTCACATCAGCTCATACCACAGCCTAACTCACTGAATTCCCGTTCACTCTCAGCCTGGCCACCAGGCTTTGGATCAGCTGTTCATATCAAGTCAGATTTAAAGACAGTCTGTTTTCAAAGGAACACGTTAACTAAGACAGTGGATTAGTAGATCAGCGTTTTTGCCCTGACTCCTTTGATCCTGAGTCACCACATCTTTTATCAAATTAACATGTTAGTGTTGATTTGGAGTTTGTTGGCAAGCAAGAATGTGAGAAGAGAATTATAGCAGGCAAAAAAAAGAAGAAGATATAATATCACTTAACCATCTGATATTAGCAGGAAAATTCTGATTTTATAATCTCACCTGCTGGGAGTAATTTAAAATTCTTAATGTTGATCAACAGGGTTTTAATTTAAAGTCTTCTTCCCCCCAAAAATCTAAATATGGGTGGGGTACCTCCTACCTTCTTTTGAATACATTTGGAAACAAAAAGTATGATGTGACTCAAATAAATATGAGTTTGGAAGCTCCTACACACACACACACACGCACACACACACGCACACACACACGCAGCTGTTCTGTTCGGGTTATGCAGAATGACAAAAATAAGCAATTGATCCTTTAGGCACACTTA
>NW_027398235.1:0-1115 GCF_003265705.2 Callorhinus ursinus
AAAATCTCCCAAGAAACAAAAGCCCAGGGCCAGACGGCTTCCCAGGGGAATTCTATCAGACATTTCAAGAAGAATTAATACCTATTCTCCTGAAACTGTTCCAAAAAATAGAAATGGAAGGAAAACTTCCAAACTCATTTTATGAGGCCACCATTACCTTGATCCCAAAACCAGACAAAGACCCCATCAAAAAGGAGAATTACAGACCAATATCCTTGATGAACATGGATGCAAAAATTCTCACCAAAATACTAGCCAATAGGATCCAACAGTACATTAAAAGGATTATTCACCATGACCAAGTGGGATTTATCCCTGGGCTGGAAGCCTGGTTCAACATCCGCAAATCAATCAACGTGATACAATACATTAACAAAAGAAAGAACAAGAATCATATGATCCTCTCAATAGATGCAGAAAAAGCATTTGACAAAGGACAGCATCCTTTCTTGATCAAAACTCTTCAGAGTATAGGGATAGAGGGTACATACCTCAATATCATAAAAGCCATCTATGAAAAACCTACAGCGAATATCATTCTCAAAGGGGAAAAGCTGAGAGCTTTTCCCCTAAGGTCAGGAACGCAGCAGGGATGTCCACTCTCACCACTGCTATTCAACATAGTATTAGAAGCCCTAGCCACAGCAATCAGACAAGAAAAAGAAATCAAAGGCATCCAAATCGGCAGAGGAAGTCAAACTCTCACTCTTTGCACATGATATGATACTTTATGTGGAAAACCCAAAAGACTCCACCCCACAACTGCTAGAACTCATACAGTAATTCAGTAAAGTAGCAGGATATAAAATCAATGCACAGAAATCAGTGGCATTCCTATACACCAACAACAAGACAGAATGGAGACAAATCAAGGAGTCGATCCCATTTACAATTGCACCCAAAACCATAAGATACCTAGGAAGAAACTTAACAAAAGAGGCAAAGGATCTGTCCTCAGAAAACTATAAAATACTCATGAAAGAAATTGAAGAAGACACAAAGAAATGGAAAAACGTTCCATGCTCATGGATTGGAAGAACAAACATTGTGAAGATGTCAGTGCTACCTAGAGCAATCTACACATTCAATGCAATCCCCATCAAAATACCATCCAC
>NW_027398235.1:1125-12757 GCF_003265705.2 Callorhinus ursinus
TATTACAAAGCTGTCATCATCAAGACAGTATGGTACTGGCACAAAAACAGACACATAGATCAATGGAACAGAACAGAGAGCCCAGAAATGGACCCTCAACTCTATGGTCAACTCATCTTTGACAAAGCAGGAAAGAATGTCCAATGGAAAAAAGACAGTCTCTTCAACAAATGGTATTGGGAAAATTGGACAGCCACATGCAGAAGAATGAAACTGGACCATTTCCTTACACCACACACAAAAATAGATTCCAAATGGTTGAAAGACCTAAACGTGAGACAGGAGTCCATCAAAATCCTAAAGGAGAACACAGGCAGCAACCTCTTCGACGTCAGTCACCGCAACTTCTTCCTAGAAACATTGCTAAAGGCAAGGGAAGCCAGAGCAAAAATGAACTATTGGGATTTCATCAAGATAAAAAGCTTTTGCACAGCAAAAGAAACAGTCAACAAAACCAAAAGACAACCGACAGAATGGGAGAAAATATTTGCAAATGACATATCAGATAAAGGACTAGTATCCAAAGTCTATAAAGAACTTATGAAACTCAACACCCAAAGAACAAATAATCCAATCAAGAAATGGGCAGACGACATGAACAGATATTTTTCCAAAGAAGACATCCAAATGGCCAACAGACACATGAAAAAGTGCTCAACATCGCTCGGCATCAGGGAAATCCAAATCAAAACCTCAATGAGATACCACCTCACACCAGGCAGAATGGCTAAAATTAACAAGTCAGGAAACGACAGATGTTGGTGGGGATGTGGAGAAAGGGGAACCCTCCTACACTGTTGGTGGGAATGCAAGCTGGCGCAACCACTCTGGAAAACAGTATGGAGGTTCCTCAAACAGTTGAAATTAGAGCTACCCTACGATCCAGCAATTGCACTACTGGGTATTTACCCCAAAGATACACATGTAGGGATCCGAAGGGGTACGTGCACCCCAATGTTTATAGCAGCAATGTCCACAATAGCCAAACTGTGGAAAGAGCCAAGATGTCCATCGACAGATGAATGACTAAAGAAGAAGTGGTATATATACACAATGGAATATTATGCAGCCATCAAAAGGAATGGGATCTTGCCATTTGCAACAATGTGGATGGAACTGGAGGGTGTTATGCTGAGTGAAATAAGTCAATCAAAGAAAGACATGTATCATATGACCTCACTGATATGAGAAATTCTTAATCTCAGGAAACAAACTGAGGGTTGCTGGAGTGGTGGGGGGTGGGAGGGATGGGGTGGCTGAGTGATAGACATTGGGGAGGGTATGTGTTCTGGTGAGCACTGTGAATTGTACAAGACTGATGAATCACGGATCTGTACTTCTGAAACAAATAATGCAATATATGTTAAGAAAAAAAAAAGAAGAAGAAGATAGGGGAAGAATGAAGGGGAGTAAGTCAGAGGGGGAGACAAACCATTAGAGACGATGGACTCTGAAAAACAAACTGAGCGTCCTAGAGGGGAGGGGGGTGGGGGGATGGGTTACCCTGGTGATGGGTATTAAAGAGGGCACATTCTGCGTGGAGCACTGGGTGTTATCCACAAACAATGAATCATGGAACACTACATCAAAAACTAATGATGTAATGTATGGTGATTAACATAACAACAAAAAATTATTAAAAAAGAAAATCCCACATCAGGCTCCTTGCTCAGTAGGCAGCCTACTTTGCCCTCTGCCTGCCATTCCCCCCTGCTTGTGCACACACACTCTCTCTCTGACAAATAAATAAATAAAATCTTTAAAAACAAAATTAAAAATAAAGACTCAATATTATTAAGATATTAATTCTTAGAACATGATCTATAGATTCAATGCATTCCAATCAAAATCTCTTCAAGCTATTTTGTAGATAGTGACAAAATAATTCTAAAGTTTACATGGAATCACTGAACACATCAAAAACTAGTGATGTACTATATGTTGGCTAATGATGTACTATATGTTGGCTAATGGAATTTAAATTTAAAAAATAAAGTTTATGGGGTGCCTGGGTGTCTCAGTCGTTGAGCATCTGCCTTCGCCTCAGGTCATGATCCCAGGGTCCTGGGATAGAGCCCCTCATCGGGCTCCCTGCAGGGCGGGAAGCCTGCTTCTCCCTCTCCCACTCCCCCTGCTTGTGTTCCTGCTCTCGCTATGTCTCTCTCTGTCAAATAAATAAATTATTTAAAATAAAATAAAATAAAATAAAATAAAAAGTTTCATAGAAAAACAAAAGATCTAGAATAGCCAACAGAATACTGAAAAACAAAGTTGGAGGACTCACATTACCTGATTTCAAGGCTTAAAGTGAAATTATAGTAATCAAGACAATATGGTATCTGTTAAAAAAAAAAAGACACAGAGCAATAGAACAGAGACCCCAGAAACCAGAAATATACCCATACAATATTATCAACTGATCTTGACAAAGGAATATTAAAGAAAAAATTATTCATGACACCTGTTAAAGACAGCAAGATATTATTTGAGAGGGACTATTGCAATGGGATTTGCAGAGGGGAGAGAGTTCAGTCTGAATTCTGATTACAATAAGGACAAGTGGAGATTTATAGCCAAGGAGCAGGTGGCAGTCAGAGGATGGAAAATGACTAAATGGAAATATCAAGGAAAAGGAGGATTCTCGCTTGACCTACCGAACGGGGATTCTTGCTAGAGGCAGGCCATGGTGACACGACATTGAAGGAGATGAGTGATTTGATGAGATATCAGGGTGATTACTTACAAAGAATAGGGATTCACTCCAAACTGACATGATTCCTGCTAAAGCTGAACTAAGCAGGCCAAGGACAGGCCCAGTAGAATAGACGGCCAAGAGGAGCCTGACCAAGGTTTGGTCAAGGAGAGAGTCTTTGTCAGGAATAAAGACAACTGAATGAAAAAAAGAAATCTTTTCAACAAATGATGCTGCAACAATTGAATGTCCATATACAAAAGGGGAGAAAAGAAACTGGAATCAGAACTTACACTTTTCACAAAAACTAATTCAAAATAAATCATAAACCTAAACGTAAAATACAAAACCAGAAAACTCCTACAAGATAATAGGAGAAAATCTCAGTGACCTTGGATTTGGCAATGGATTTTTACAACACCAAAGCATCATCCATTTAAAAAAATGATAAATTGGATTCTATTAAGAAATTTTTTTTAAAGTCTCCTGAAAAACAACTATAAGTTATGTCAACCAAAATCTACACATGAACAAATAAATTCATATGATGGTGCTATAAAATGACCAATAAAACAATCAAACCTTTGGAAAATTTGATAATAAACACAAGAAAATAAGCACATAAAGAGAAAAGCATTAAACATGAGAAAGTAGATATAACCACAGGTACAGTGATTTTTAAAATTTAAGAGATCACCATTGTAATTTTCTAATATTAAGTCTGAAAATAAAAATGAGGGGTGCCTGGGTGGCTCAGTCAGTTAAGCATCTGCCTTCGCCTCAGTTCATGATCTCAGTGCTCCGCAGGGAGTCAGCTTCTTCCTCTTCCTCTGCCCCAGCTTATGCTCTCTCTCTCTTTCAGATAAATAAATAAAATCTTAAAATAAAAAAAAGAAAAATGAAACAGGTAGTTCCATCCAAAGAAAGACAAACTAGTCAAAATTAAAAGAGGAAAAGAGCTCATTAAATAGATTATCATAAATAGATAGATAATCATAAAAAAAAACAGAAAAATTAACCATAAGACTTATTCTTCCATGACCAAAAGCACCCAGACCTAGACAGTTTTATGGGCACTTTTAATCCAACAAAAAGACATAATTATTCCTATGTCATTTAAACCTCCCCATAGAATAAAGTAAGATGAACGACTTATGTTCATCCTAAGAGGTTACTACAACCGTGATACAAAAACATGGCAAGGATACCACAAAATAGAAAAGAAGGCCAACCTTACTTATGGCTATAAGTACAAAAATCCTAAAATAAAAAGACAGGTAAATTGAACTCACCAATGTATTTTTTTTTAAAGATTTTATTTATTTATTTGCCAGAGAGAGAGCGCGAGAGCACAAGCAGGGGGAGCGGCAGGCAGAGGGAGAAGCAGGCTCCCCACCGAGCTGGGGACTCGATCCCAGAATCCTGGGATCATGACCTGAGCCTAAGGCACTTAACCGACCAAGCCACCCAGGTGCCCCGAATTTACCAATGTATTAAAAAGATAATTCCTCGGGCGCCTGGGTGGCTCAGTTGGTTGAGCGACTGCCTTTGGCTCAGGTCATAATCCTGGAGTCCCTGGATCGAGTCCTGCATCGGGCTCCCTGCTCGGCAGGGAGTCTGCTTCTCCCTCTGACACTCCACCCTGCCGTGTGCTTTCTCTCTCTCTCATTCTCTCTCTCTCAAATAAATAAATAAAATCTTTAAAAAAAAGAAAAAGATAACCCCTCATGACCAAGTAAGATTTATTCTAGGAACACAAGGATGGTTCCACATTAGGAAATCCATTAATGTGACTTACATTTATAAAGAGTTATTTGGTTATTTTGGTTACATGGTTATTTTGATAGATGCCAAAAGGACATTTGCTATAAATATAATATCCATTCTTAAGGACATTAATATACATTACCATAACTCACACAGGGGAGAGAAGGAACACAAAATGAGAAATATCTATATGAGTGAAATTATAAAAGTTCACTGTGAAACTTCACGTTTTGATATATTTCTATATTGTTTTATTTTTTTTCCCCAATGAGCTTGGATTACTTTTTGTAAAAATAATGACAAAAATAACCTTGCATGAAGCACTGAACTACAAGTTACACAGAAAATAATGCAAAGCTTTCTTTAGGCAGTTGTAGTTTATATTAAGTACCAATAAAGAAATAATAATGTTCAGAGAATGAAGAGAAAAAATATGTAACAGAACATAGAAAAAACTATTTTAAACAATACATGAGCAGGGAGCCTGGGTGATACAGTTGCTTAAGTGTCCAACTCTTGGTTTAAGCTCAGGTCATGATCTCAGGATCCCTGGATAGAGCCCCACATGGGGCTCTGCCCTCAGGATGGAGTCTGGTTAAGATTCTCTCTCCCTCTGCACCCCCCTCCCCTGCTGTCTCTCTAAAATAAATAAATTTAAAAAATAAAATAAAATATGGGGTGCCTGGGTGGCTCAGTCATTAGGCGCCTGCCTTCGGCTCAGGTCATGATCCCAGGTCCTGGGATCAAGCCCCACATGGGGCCTCTCCCACTCCCCCTACTTGTATTCCCTCTCTCACTGTGTCTCTCTCTGTCAGATAAATAAAATCTTAACATAAAATAAAATAATAAAATACATGAGGGAAACCCATAGTTATTTAAACAGCTTTAACAAGTATGAGACCTCTGTTGACTATAAAATACTACAAAAACAAAATTGCTGGTTTCTGAAAACCACCGTTAAGAGATTCAAAAGATAAGCCTCGGACTGAGAAAAAAATATTTGCAAAACACATATATAAGAAAGGACTTATATCTAAAACATATAACTCTTAAAATTCAACAAGAAAAAAAACTCAATTTTAAAAATGGTCAAGAGATCTGGACACCACACCAAAGAAGATAAGCAGATGGTAAATGAGGACATGAAAGGGTGCTCGACATGGTCTGCCACTGGGGAAGTACAAATTAAAACAACAACGAGATTCCACCTATCAGAAAGGCTAAAATCCAAAACATTGACAACATCAAATGCTGCCAAGAATGAGGAGCAACAGGAACACTTATTCTTTGCTGATGGGAATGCAAAATGATGAAATCATTTTGGAAGACAATTTGGAAATTTCTTACAAAGCTAAACATACTATTATTATATGATCTAGTAATTGTGCTCCTAGGTATTAACCCAACTGATTTGGAAAAACTTTGTCAACACCAAACCCTACACAATAATATTTATAGCACCTTTTTCATAATTGCCAAAACTGGAAGCAAACAAGATCTCCTTCAATAAGTTAATAAACTATGCTTTATCTATATAATGGAATATTATTTAGAGATAAAAATAAATGAGCCATCAAATCATGAAAAGACATGGAGAAATGTTAAATGTATATTGCTAAGTGAAAGAAGCCATTTTCATACATTACATACAAGAAGCCATTCTGAAAAGGCTACATGCTGTATGATTTCAACTCTATGACATTCTGGAAAAAAACAATGGAGACAGTAAAAAGATAAGTAGTTGCCAGAGGTTCAGAGATGAGAGGAAGGGAAAAATGGATGAAGTGCAAGGGATTATTTTCATGGCAATAAAGCTATTCTTTATGATACCATAATTGTGGATATATAATACTATGTATTTGACAAAACTCCTAGAACTTCACAGCATAAACCTTAATGTATGAAAATTTAAAGGAAAATCACTTAGAAGGGGGAGAGATCCTAAAATAAAATGCAGAATTTTTTTTTTTTTTTTTTTTGAGAGAGAGAGCGCTCGCATACACACACAGGTGGTGGTAGGGGAAAGGGAGAGAGAAAATCCTAAGCAGGCTCCATGCCCAGCACAGAGCCGGACACAGGGTTTGATCTCATGACCCTGAAATTGTGACCCTGTGATCATAACCTGAGCTGAAATCAAGAGTTGGACACTCAACCATCCGAACCATCCAGGCACCCCAGATTGTGACAAAATAATCTAATTGTATTACAAGTTAACAAAACAACCTCACTAATGGGGAAAATGGTGTTCATCTAAGTAACTTTGGAAATGAGTAGTCTGTAAGATTATAGTCAAAAGAAACTATCCACAGCACCATACTGTAATTGATAATATTAATTCCCACATTGGGGTTTTTTTTTCCCCAGGGGAGAACACAAACAGTCCCCCACTACCACAAATTATGCAGTTGAGTTTCCCACATTTGGAGAAATCATTGGGGTCAGCGCATCCTGAGTGCAATGGATAAGCCTCACCCTTGGAAAACCACTTTTGTGATCATGGTATCTCCCCTGCCAGGTAAGTATGGGGGGGGGTTAATTTTTGATACTGCTATACTTATATACTAGAATCAATGCATTGGAATTGAAGTAAATGGATGGTGTGTGTGGGGGGAGAGCCAGTTTTCTCACTGTTGAAATGGGAGTTTACAAATAAGCAAGGGGGGGAGGCTAGAAAGATCTATGTGGTAATGGATTAGAGCTGGAGAGAGTATGAACTTCTGTTTAGCTTAATGAATAAAGACAGTTACATATAGAAATAGTTACAGATATATGTATATACACTAGTTAGTATATATACATACACTTGATCTGTTAGCTGAGTAATGACACCCCTATCAAAAAGTACATCCACTATTCGGATCTTGGATCTTAATACTATTCTCTAATAAAAGGAACCAGGATGCTTTGGAGAAACAGCTGAATCTAGAACTGGGGCAGGAAATATCCAAGATGAACCTGGCCTATCTTTCAGTGCCAGAAAAGAAGTACAAAAACAAAAAATCACAATGATGAGGTATGTCAAAGGGACACAGGAGCCAATTAAAAGAGCTCCCAATGACCAAAGCTGATACAATTTAAGCAAAAACATAAAGTAGTATTGGATTATAACCCAAAATATAAAATAAATATCCATGACCCAAATGGATATAAAGAAATGACTGACTGAATAAATAAGTAGATGGTGGAGAGGAGAAAAATTCCTGTGTAGAAGAATTCCAAATAATTTATGTAGACACTCTGCCTTCATGGAAGTGAAGCATAAATCCCTACTTCTTAAGTGTGAGCTCTGTAGAGTGACTTCTTTACAAAGACTGTAGTACGGAAAGAGGGGTGATGAGAGGAAGAAACTTACAATGGAGAAACTTGACAAACACCACCTCAGCCAGGTGATCAAGGTTGCTAGAAAGTATTTTTTAAAAAGATCTATTTATTGGACAGGTAAAGCAAGATGGCGGAGGAGCAGGAGACCTGGATTTCGTCTGGTCTCAGGAACTCAGGTGGATAGGGATCAAACCATTCTGAACACCTACAAACTCAACAGGAGCTCGGAGAAAAGAATAGCAACAACTCTCTGAACAGAAAAGCGACCACTTTCTGGAAGGTGGGATGTGCGGGGAAGTGAATCAGAGGCAATATTCGGGAGGATGTACGGCAGGGGAGAGGGCCTCTTTCGGCCACTTCTGGCAAGTGATAGAGCCTCAGAGCACAAAATCAGACCTTTTGGAGGTCGGCTCTGCTGAGGGACGTCGCTCCAGTGGCTGGGCGGGGGGTGGAGCCCTCGTGGGACAGTGTGGTCTCGGGACCCTCGGGGTCACAGGAAGACTGGGGGTGCCTGAGTGCGGCAGAGCTCCTGGGTATCAGAGCGGGGAAGCCAGCTGCAGACAGGGAGCCAAGGCGCAGGCTTTCAGCTCGGGGTTGCCTTAAACTATGATCCACGGCACAGTCAGGGCACTGCTCCTCCAGCAGGGACCCAACAAGCGTCAGATCTGGGGAGACTCCCCTTCCTCCCCTGGGAGGAGCGGTGCAGGAGAGCACTGCAGGGATCTGCTGGGTTTGGAGACTCCACATGGGGTCTTATGCCAGAGACAGAAATGCTCAGTCACAGGCCGGGTGAGCACGGAGTGCGGCCAGAGACTGGGGAGACGGGAGTGATTGACTGCTTTTCTCTGGGGGCGCACTGAGGAGCGGGGCCCTAGTTCTCAGCTCCTCTGGGGCAGAGATTGGGAGGCCGCCATTTTAACTCTCGTCCTCCAACGCTGTACGGAAAGCTTGCAGGGAACAAAAGCTCCTGAGAGCAAACCAGAGCAGATTACTTAACCCAGACCCGGCAAAGGCAGGGCAATTCCGCCTGCAGCAAAGACATTTGGGAATCACGGCAACAGGTCCTTCCCCCAGAAGATCAGCATGAACAGCCAGCCAAGACCAAGTTTACCAATCAAGGAGAATGGGAGAACTCCAGGGCTAGGGGAATACTGCACATAGAATTCATGGCTTTTTTACCCTGATTCATTAGTCTTTCAAAGTTAATTTTTTAACTGTTTTTTTTTAATTTTTCTTTTTCCCTTTTTCAACCAACATCAATCCCTTTTATTAAAAAAACATTTTTATTTTCATTTTTAGAGTCATATTCTATCCCTTCATAGTAGTTACCCTTATTTTTGGCATATATATATAAGTTGTTCTCTCTTTAAAATTTTGAGATACAGTTTCTTCTAACATATCAAAGTATACCCTAAATCTCTAGTGTATGGCTTTGTTCCAATCTCCCACCTGATCACATTCTCTCCCCCTTTTTTTCTTTCTTTATTTCCTTTTTTTCTAGTCCTCTTCTTAATTTTTTCAAACACCTTATCAATTCTTTTCTTAAAATCTTTATCATTTTCATCTTTATAGTCATATTCCATCCCTTCATCATATCAACCTTTATTATGTATATATATGTCTTTCTTTCTTTAAAATTTTAGGAGGCACTTTTCTTCTAACAGACCAAAATACACCCAAAATCTAGTGTGTGGCACTAATCTATACACCAGCCTGATCATATTTGATCATATTCTGTTTTTTTGGTTTTGTTCTGTTTTTGTTTATTTTTATCATTTTCTTTTTTCTTTTTTTTCTCTTTCTTTTCCTTTCTTTCCCTATCTTTTCCCCTGCTTTCAGGATTTTCTAATTTATTTAGAGTATATTTTCTGGGGACGTTGTTAACCTGTTAGCATTTTGTTCTCTCATTCATCTTTTCTCCTCTGGACAAAATGACAAGATGAAAAAAAAATCACCTCAACAAAAAGAACATGAGGTAGTACCATCTGCCAGGGACCTACTAAATACGGACATTAGTGCGATGTCGGACCTAAAGTTCAGAATCATGATTTTAAAGATACTAGCTGGGCTTGAAAAAAGCATGGAAGTTATTAGAGAAATCCTTTCTGGAGAAATAAAAGAACTAAAATCTAACCAAGTCGAAATCAAAAAGGCTATTAATGAGGTGCAATCAAAAATGGGGGCACTAAATGCTAGGATAAATGAGGCAGAAGAGAGAATCAGCGATATAAAAGACCAAATGATGGAAAATAAAGAACCTGAGAAAAAGAGAGATAACCAAATACTGGATCACGAGGGCAGAATTCGAGAGATAAGCGATACCATAAGACGAAACAACATTAGAATAATTGGGATCCCAGAATAAGAAGAAAGAGAGAGAGGGGCAGAAGGTATATTGGAGCAAATTATAGCAGAGAACTTCCCTAATGTGGGGAAGGAAACAGGCATCAAAATCCAGGAGGCACAGAGAACCCCTCTCAAAATCAATAAAATTAGGTCAACACCCCGACATCTAATAGTAAAACTTACGAGTCTCAGAGACAAAGAGAAAATCTTGAAAGCAGCTCGGGAGAAGAGATATGTAAGCTATAATGGTAGAAACAGATTGGCAACAGACCTATCCACAGAGACCTGGCAGGCCAGAAAGGACTGGCATGATATATTCAGAGCACTAAATGAGAAAAATATGCACCCAAGAATACTATATCCAGCTAGGATGTCATTGAATATAGAAGGAGAGATAAAATCTTCCAGGACAAACAAAAACTAAAGGAATTTGCAAACGCAAAACCAGCCCTACAAGAAATATTGAAAGGGGTCCTCTAAGCAAAGAGAGAGCCTAGGGGGGCGGAGCAAGATGGCGGAGGAGTAAGAGACCTAGATTTCGTCTGGTCTCAGGAATTCAGCTGAATAGGGATCAAACCATTCTGAACACCTACGAACTCAACAGGAGATCGAACAGGAGAGTAGCAACAACTCTCTGAACAGAGAAGCGACCACTTACTGGAAGGTAGGACATGCGGAGAAGTGAATCCGAGGCGATATTCGGGAGGATAGATGGCGGGGGAGGGGCCTCCGCCGGCCGCTTCTGGCGAGTGATAGAGCCGCGGAGCACAAAATCGGACCTTTTAGAAGTTGGCTCGGCGGAGGGACGTCGCTGCAGTGGCTAAGCGGGGGGTGGAATCCTCCCGGGACAGTGTGGTCTCAGGACCCTTGGGGTCACAGAGAGACCGGGGGTGCCTGAGTGCGCCAGAGCTCCCAGGTATCAGAGCGGGGAAGCCGGCTACAGAGACGGAGCAGAGTCGTGGGCTCTCAGCTCAGGGTTGCCATAAACTGTGATCTGCGGCCTCGTCGGGGCACGGCTCCCCCAGCAGGGACCCAACAAGCAGCAGATCCGGGGAGACTCCCCTTCCTTCCCGGGGAGGAGCGGTGCGGGAACGCACTGCAGGGATCTGCTGGGTTTGGAGACTCCGTGCGGGGTCGGGTGCCAGAGATAGCAACGCTCGATCACAGGCCGGGTGAGCACGGAGTGCGGCCGGAGACTGGGGACACGGAAGTGACTGCTTTTCTCTGGGGGCACACTGAGGAGCGGGGCCCCGAGTTCTCAGCTCCTCCGGGCGGAGATTGGGAGGCCACCATTTCTGCCCTGGTCCTCCAAAGCTGTACCGAGAGCTTGCAGGGAACAAAAGCTCCTGAGAGCAAACCGGAGCAGCTTGCTTAGCCCGGACCCACAAGGGCGGGGCAATTCCGCCTCCGGCAAAGACATTTGGAAACCACAGCAACAGGCCCCTCCCCCAGAAGATCAGCACAAACAGCCAGCAAGCCAAGACCAAGTTGATCGATCAAGGAGAA
>NW_027398236.1:0-12735 GCF_003265705.2 Callorhinus ursinus
GGTGGCAAGAAGCCCCAGAGTCCTCCCCCAAATCCAGCATTGTGCCCACAGGGGTCCTGGTGCTGGTCATGGGCTGTCAAGTTGGTACAGGTGGATCCTCCAGGTGGGGCCTGGAGGCTGGATTAAACCAGATCGCACTCAAGTTGCGTGAGGAACAGATGAGTTGAGTTGTTCATTTGGAAGAGTAATTTCGCTTTTCCAAAAAGGTCAAAGTCATTGGTCTACATTAGAATGAAGATAATGACTACTTAAAAACAAATGTGTCCTTCCCCTTCTCCCAGAAATTGAAGCAGGTGTGTAGGCCATACGTCAGAGGACCTACTTATCCCCAGCTGACAGCACTTATCTGCTCTGCATCTAGGAGACTCAAGTTTTTGAACATCAGCCTGTGAGTCAGTGATGCAGCATTTCACAGGATGTCAGGGTTCTGAGAAAGCAGCAGTTCCATTTGGCACAGTGTCATCTTCCTGTCAGGACTGACGGTCAAATTTCTCATGAACCCCAAATTTCCGGGGATTTCTTCTTTTCTCTAGTTGACCCAGGGTTAGGGTTAGAGTTGGTACGGGTTTGGGCATGCGTTAGGGTACGGGAGAGGATTAGGTTACGGGATAGTGTTAGGGTACTTGTTAGGGTAGGTGTTAGAGATAGGGTACGTGTTAGGGCACAGTTTAAGGTACAGGTTAGGGTTTAGGTTTAGGGTACCTTTTATGGTACGGGTTAGGGTTAGGGTACTCTTTAGGTTTAGGGTTCGGTTTAGTGGTAGGTTTAGGGGTTAGGGTTTGCGTAGGTGTTGGGTTTAGGGTTCGGGTTAGTTTTGGGGTATAGTTTAATAGTAGTGTTCGGGACCTCTACACATGTTCCGGGCCTGCTATCACAGGATGCTGGTGCAAACCTGGCATTGCAAGAATGAGCCAGGGGGTGCGCTTGACATGGAACACAGCTCAGAGGGGCGTGAATCTGCTCTGGGGACCAGGCAAACCCACCCCCCTGCTACCTGTGTCCCAGCCCCCGTGGGAAGGTTGTCATGAACTGATTCTGACCTTGTCCTCTCCCAACACAGACTTCCAGGGTCTCCCATTACGGTTAGGCTCAGGTCCATGGTCCCCGTCTGTGCCCATGTGCTGGGCAGTCCCCACCGTGGCTCCTGGCAGCGCTGAGTCCTGGTCACACATCCCTGTGGAATCCCCTCCCCTCCAGGGTGGATGGCCAATGTGACGGCGCTCTCAGGAATAGAATGTCACAAAATGCCGGGATGTCATTTCTAAGCTGATGGAGTATGTGACTTCTACTTGTTCCCTCTGTCCTGTGTTCATTCACTGTCTCCTTCTCTGTCTCTGTGTCTGTGTCTCTCACAGGAGCAGATCTGTGGGTTCCATAGGCGATGTGAGAACCCTCCGAAGCCTCCCTTGTCCCCGTTTCCCTCTCTGGTCCTGGGGTTCCGTTCCGGCCTAAGGCCTCCTCACGCTGACCGGAGCAGTGATTCTGGATCCTCTTCCACATGGGGACCCTGAGGCTGCAACAAGAAGGGCCCTGACCTTGGTCTCCAGACTGGTGGCCCTGTGCACTGCCACGTTCTGCGTAGCCAGGTCCTCAGCCCCAGAAGCCCCGAGTCTGTCCTCTGCTGAAAAGCACCTCTAGGGTTTAGAAAGCATGTTCCCAAGACTGGGATCTCAGGGGTTCGGGTATGGATATCCAAGGCCAACAGGCACTTCTACAAGACTGTCGGAACCTTGGGACACTGCATCTCTGCAGCCCTAGTGACAGGAGAGTAAGTTGAGGCCTTTTGTGCTATAGCCCTCCGGATATGGGGGTGTGTATCTCTTCCTACTGCCAAGTGCCCAGAGTGCTGGTGGATAACGGAATCCAGACCCTATCTTTTCCCCGTGCCCTGGCAAACCCCTGTGTCCCTTGGGGAAACCTGACCATCAAGCGGAATGTCGCACCGTCCCTATGGGGCCTGGTTCCGAGTACTTCAGCCCCATAGTGAGGAGAGGTGAGGCCAGGCAGTAGCGGGGACTGGGCAGAGTGGACTCTCCGTGGGGGCCATGGATCCCTGCTCAGTGCAGACCCTGTTGTGTGCTGGCCCCTCGGGCACCGAGATTCCAGCTCCTGGTCTGGCTCCGGGAGGGATACCAGAGTGTGGCTCCTACTAGCTCAGATGTGTCACTCTCTCCTGAAACTACAGCCTTTCCATGCAGCTGAACTCCCCCTCCTAGTCGGCCAGCTCACCTTCAAGGTCAAGAACAGGCCATCATGAATGTCAGGGGCCAGTGCGTCGCTCCTCAGGCAGGAGATGGCTCAATTTCAACTGAGGGAGACTCTGGCTTGTCTAGCAGGGGCTCTGGAGGGCTGCCTTTCCATCTCCTCTGCTGACCAGCTCTGGGACTGGAGCCATTTTACCTCCCATCACTGGGCGTCGCTCTCCTCCTCTGTGCGATGGGTTGATGCTGAATGATCCCTCCCATGGCGCGAACATGTGAGTGCTGGTGATTGACGTAAGCCTGGCACGGAGCCTGGATTGCAGAGTGCACAGGGGGATGGTGAGCGGTGTGGGCAGTGAGCACTCCTTCCCCGGAAAGCAATTTAGCTTTTCCAAGCAGCCGCCAGGCCACTAGCTGGGAGCCGAGGAGCAGTGGCCGACCACACTCCTGACACCTGGGCCCTGCGTGTGGCTCTTCCTTAGCACTGGGACACGGTGGGGACAGTGGGACGTTGGGCCAGCTCCTCTCTCTGAGGGAAGGAGACGAAAGAAGGCTTTCCTTGGGGACCCCCAAGGCCACATAAGAGGGGAGGAGGCTTCCCCCAAAACAGTACATTGAAATTCTGCTTCTGTTAGAACCTCAACGTTGGGCTTTGGTTATTTCACTTGCGGGGCTGCCGAGATACACTTGTTCTCCAAGACTCCTCCTGAGATGAAGAGCTCTTGCAGGTCCCGGGCATCCTGGACCCGGGGAGGGGACTGGCCAGTCCCCTCCCCGGCTCCTGCAGGAGTCCTGTCCTACCAAACCAGGGTGGTTTGGGGTCGTGGTCCTGGGCTAAGGTTGCAGAGAGCCTGTCACTGCTCCTGACTCTGGGGCGGAGAGGACCTTTTTTAGACATAGCAACAGCCACCGAAGATAGGGGCTTCCGAAAGAACACACTCCTGGACTCGGTCCCGCCCCAGGACTTTGGCTGCCTTCCCCAGCTCCAGAGGAAGAGGGTATCCTCTGCTTCGTTGGGCTTTGGTCCTCTGAACCACGAGCAAGCACTGAAAAGTGTCTAGCCCTCCTCTGGAAGTGCAACAGCCCGAGAGGGCCAGTCACTGTGCACACACGAAGACGGACAACGTGCTAAGTAAGTGCAGGACTTCATCCTGTTCAAATGGCCTGCGGGTCGGTGGGGTTTGCTGCTTCTGTGCCCTCCAGTGGGTCGCCTTTCCTAGGATGGAAATGCTCCTGGAGTCGCCTCTCGGTCCTTTGACCTCCGTTCCTGCTGGTTTCAGGACCAAGGGACTCCAACTGAGCATTGTGCCCTATGTCCTCAGGGCGATGGTGGTAATTGTCCGTTATGATTGTCTGGCAGGGTCCTTTGGTTCCTGCTCGCCTAGGCACAGGTGCGGTATCGAGAAGCCCCGGAGCCATCCCCCAATTTCAGCATTGTGCCCCTTTTTCACCAGGGATGATGCTAATGGTCATTTGGGATTGTCCGGAAGGGCCCTCCAGGTTCCCGCTCCCCCCAGGCACAGGTGTGGTGGCAAGAAGGCCCAGAGCAGTCCTCCAACGTCAGCCATGTGTCCCATGTCCTCAGGCATGGTGCTAATGTTCCATCAGAATCATCAGGGAGGGTCCTCCAGGTTCCCGCTTCCTCAGGCACAGGTGTGGTGGCAAGAAGTCCCAGAATCCTCCCCCAAATTCAGCATTGTGCCCCCAGGGGTCCTGGTGATGGTCATGGACTGTCAAGATGGTAGAGGTGGATCCTCCAGGTGGGGCCTCGAGGCTGGAGTAAACCAGATCGCACTCAAGTTGCATGAGGAACAGATGAGTTGAGTTGTTCATTTGGAAGAGGAATTTCGCTTTTGCAAAAAGGTCAAAGTCATTGGTCTACTTTAGAATGAAGATAATGACTACTTAGAAACAAGTGTGTCTTTCCCCTTCTCCCAGAAATTGAAGCAGCTGTGTAGGCCATAGTTCAGAGGACCTACTTATCCCCCGCTGACAGCAATTATCTGCTCTGGATCTGGGAGACTCAAGTTTTTGAACATCAGCCTGTGAGTCAGTGATGGAGCATTTCACAGGATGTCAGGGTTCTGAGAAAGCAGGAGTTCCATTTGACACAGTGTCATCTTCCTGTCAGGACTGGCGGTCAAATTTCTCATGAACTCCAAACTTCCGGGGATTTCCTCTTCTCTCTAGTTGACGCAGCGTTAGGGTAAGTGTTGGGTAGGGGTTAGGGCATGGGTTAGGGTACGGGAGAGGGATAGGGTACGGGATAGTGTTAGGGTAAGGGTTAGGGTAGGGGTTAGAGTTAGGGTACCTGTTAGGGCACGGTTTACGTTACAGTTTAGGGTTTAGGTTTAGGGTACCCTTTATGGTACGGATTAGGGTTAGGGTACGCTTTAGGTTTAGGGTTCGGTTTAGGGGAAGGGTTAGGGGTTAGTGTTTGGGTAGGTGTGAGGGTTAGGGTACGGGTTAATTTTAGGGTAGAGGTTAATTGTAGTTTTAGGGGCCTCTACACATGTTCCGTGCCTGCTATCACAGGAGGCTGATGCAAACCTGGCATTGCAAGAATGAGCGAGGGGCTGCGCTTGGCATGGAACACAGCTCAAAGGGGCTCGAATCTGCTCTGGGGACCAGGCAAAGCCACCCCCCTCCTGCCTGTGTCCCAGCCCCCGTAGGAAGGTAGTCATGAACTGATTCTGACATTGTCCTCTCCCAACACAAACTTCCAGGGTCTCCCATTACGGTTAGTCTCAGGTCCATGGTCCCCGTGTGTGCCCATGTGCTGGGCAGTCCCCACCGTGGCTCCTGGCAGCCCTGAGTCCTGGTCACACATCCCTGTGGAATCCCCTCCCCTCCAGGGTGGATGGCCAATGTGACGGCGCTCTCAGGAATAGAATGGCACAAAATGCCGGGATGTCATTTCTAAGCTGATGGAGTCTGTGACTTCTACTGGTTCCCTCTGTCCTGTGTTCATTCTCTGTCTCCTTCTCTGTCTCTGTGTCTGTGTCTCTCACAGGAGCAGATCTGTAGGTTCCATATCCGATGTGAGAACCCTCAGAAGCCTCCCTTGTCGCCGTTTCCCTCTCTGGTCCTGGGGTAACGTTCCGGCCTAAGGCCTCCTCACCCTGACCGGAGCAGTGATTCTGGATCCTCTTCCCCATGGGGACCCTGAGGCTGCAACAAGGAGGGCCCTGACCTTGGTCTCCAGACTGGTGGCCCTGTGCTCTGCCACGTTCTGCGTAGCCAGATCCTCAGCCCCCCAAGCCCCGAGTCTGTCCTCTGCTGAAAAGCACCTCGAGGGGTTAGAAAGCATGTTCCGAGGACTGGGATCTCAGGGGTTCGGGGATGGATATCCAAGGCCAACAGGCACTGCTACAAGACTGTCGGAACCTTAGGACACTGCATCTCTGCAGCCCAAGTGACAGCAGAGTAAGTTGAGGCCATTTGTGCTATAGCCCTCTGGACTTGGGGGTGGGTATCTCTTCCTACTCCCAAGTGCCCAGGGTGGTGGTGGATAACGGAACCTAGACCCTGTCTTTTCCCCGTGCCCTGGCAAGCCACTGGGTCCCTTTAGGAACCCTGACCATCAAGCGGACTGTCGCACCGTCCCTATGGGGCCTGGTTCAGGGTCCTGCAGCCCCACAGTGAGGAGAGTTGAGGCCAGGCTGTAGCGCGGAGAGGGCAGAGTGGACTCTCCCTGGGGGCCATGGATCCCTGCTCAGTGCAGACCCAGTTGTGTGCTGGCCCCTCGGGCACCCAGATTCCAGCTCCTGGTCTGGCTCCGGGAGGGATACCAGAGTATGGCTCCTGGTAGCTCAGATGTGTCACTCTCTCCTGGAGCTACAGCCTGTCCATGCAGCTGAACTCCCCCTCCTAGTCGGCCAGCTCACCTTCACGGTCAAGAACAGGCGATCATGAATGTCAGGGGCCAGTGCGTGGCTGCTCAGGCAGGCGAGGGCTCAATTTCAACTGAGGGAGACTCTGGTTTGTCTAGCATGGTCTCTGGAGGGCTGCCTTTCCATCTCCTCTGCTGTGCAGCTCTGGGACTGGAGCCATTTTACCTCCCCTCGCTCGGCGTCGCTCTCCTCCTCTGTGCGATGGGTTGATGCTGCATGATCCCTCCCATGGCGGGAACATGTGGAGTGCTGGTGATTGACGTAGGCCTGGCAGGGAGCCTAGATTGCAGAGTGCACAGGGGGATGGTGAGCGGTGTGGGCAGTGAGCACTCCTTCCCCGGAAAGCAATTTAGCTCTTCCATGCCGCCGCCAGGCCCCTAGCTGGGAGCCGAGGAGCAGTGGCCGACCACACTCCTGACACCAGGGCCCTGCTTGTGGCTCTTCCTTAGCAATGGGACACGGTGCGGACCGCGGGACATTGGGCCAGCTCCTCTCTCTGAGGGAAGGAGACGAAAGAAGGCTTTCCATGGTGACCCCCAAGGCCACATAAGAGGGGAGGAGGCTTCCCCCAAAACAGTACATTGAAATTCTGCATCTGTTAGAACCTGAGGGTTGGGATTTGGTTATTTCACTTGCGGGGTTGATGAGATACACTTGTTCTCCAAGAGTCCTCCTCAGATGAAGAGCTTTTGCTGGTCCCGGGCATCCTGGAGCCGGGCAGGGGAGAGGGGCCAGTCCCCTCCCCGGCTCCTGCAGGATACTTGTCCTACCCAACCAGGATGGTTTCGGGTCGTGTTCCTGGCCTAGGGTTGGAGAGACCCTGTCACTGCTCCTGACTCTAGGGCGGAGAGGGCCTTTTTTAGACATAGCAACAGCCACCGAAGACAGGGGCTTCAGAAAGAACACACTCCTGCACTCGGTCCCGCCCCAGGACTTTGGCTGCCTTCCCCAGCTCCAGAGGAAGAGGATATCCTCTGCTTCTTTGGGCTTTGGTCCTCTGAACCACGAGCAAGCACTGAAAAGTGTCTACCGCTCCTCTAGAAGTGCACCAGCCCTTGGGGGGCAGTCACTGTGCACACACGAAGACGGACAACGTGCTAAGTAAGTGCATGAGTTCCTCCTGTTCAAATGGTCTGCGGGTCGGTGCGGTTTGCTGCTTCTATGCCCTCCAGTGGGTCGCCTTTCCTAGGATGGAAATGCTCCTGGAGTCGCCTCTCTGTCCTTGGAGCTCCGTTCCTGCTGGTGTCAGGACCAAGGGACTCCAAGTGAGCATTGTGCCCTATATCCTCAGGGCGATGGTGGTAATGGTCCGTTATGATTATCTGGGAGGTTCCTTCTGGTTCCTGCTCGCCTAGGCACAGGTGCGGTAGCGAGAAGCCTCGGAGCCATCCCCCAATTTCAGCATTGTGCCCCTTGTTCCCCAGGGATGGTGCTAATGGTCCTTTGGAATTGTCGGGAAGGGCCCTCCAGGTTCCCGCTACCCCAGGCACAGGTGTGGTGGCAAGAAGCCCCAGAGCCCTCCCCCAAATTCAGCATTGTGCCCCCAGGGATCCTGGTGCTGGTCATGGGCTGTCAAGATGGTACAGGTGGATCCTCCAGGTGGGGCCTGGAGGCTGGATAAACCAGATCGCACACAAGTTGCATGAGGAACAGGTGAGCTGAGTTGTTCATTTGGAAGAGTCATTTCGCTTCTCCAAAATTCAAAGTCATTGGTCTACTTTAGATTGAAGATAATGACTACTTAGAAACAAGTGTGTCTTTCCCCTTCTCCCAGAAATTGAAGCAGGTGTGTAGGCCATAGGTCAGAGGACGTACTTATCCCCAGCTGACAGCACTTATCTGCTCTGCATCTAGGAGTTCAAGTTTTTGAACATCAGCCTGTGAGTCAGTGATGCAGCATTTCACAGGATGTCAGGGTTCTGAGAAAGCAGCAGTTCCATTTGGCATAGTGTCATCTTCCTGTCAGGACTGGCGGTCAAATTTCTCATGAACCCCAAACTTCGGGGGATTTCCTCTTTTCTCTAGTTGACCCAGGGTTAGGGTTAGAGTTGGGTACGGGTTAGCGCATGGGTTAGGGTACGAGAGAGGGTTAGGTTACGGGAGAGTCTTAGGGTACGGGTTAGGGTAGGGGTTAGAGATAGGGTACGTGTTAGGGCACGGTTTATGGTACAGGTTAGGGTTTAGGTTCAGGGTACCCTTTATGGTACGGGTTAGGGTTAGGGGACGCTTTATGTTTAGGGTTCAGTTTAGGGGTAGGGTTAGGGGTTAGGGTTTGTGCAGGTGTTAGGGTTAGGGTACGGGTTAGTTTTAGGGTACAGTTTAATAGTAGTGTTAGGGACCTCTACACATGTTCCGTGCCTGCTATCACAAGAGGCTGGTGCAAACCTGGCATTGCAAGAATGAGCCAGGGGTTGCGCTAGGCATGGCACACAGCTCAGATGGGTTTGAATCTGCTCTGGGGACCAGGCAAACACACCCCCCTCCTGCCTGTGTCCCAGCCCCCGTGGGAAGGTAGTCATGAACTGATTCTGACCTTGTCCTCTCCCAACACAGAATTCCAGGTTCTCCCATTACTCTTAGGCTCAGGTCCATGGTCCCCGTCTGTCCCCATGTGCTCGGCAGTCCCCACCGTGGCTCCTGGCAGCCCTGAGTCCTGGTCAAATATCCCTGTGCAATCCCCTCTACTCCAGGGTGGATGGCCAATGTGACGGCGCTCTCAGGAATAGAATGGCCCAAAATGCCGGGATGTCATTTCTAAGCTGATGGAGTCTGTGACTTCTACTGGTTCCCTCTGTCCTGTGTTCATTCTCTGTCTCCTTCTCTGTGTCTGTGTCTGTGTCTCTCACAGATCATTCAGCATCAACCCATCACACAGAGGAGGAGAGCGACCCCCAGCGAGGGGATGTAAAATGGCTCAAGTCCCAGAGCTGGTCAGCAGAGGAGATGGGAAGGCAGCCCTCCAGAACCCCTGCTAGACAAGCCAGAGTCTCCCTCAGTTGAAATTGAGCCCTCGCCTGCCTGAGCAGGCACGCACAGGCCCCTGACATTCATGATGGCCTTTTCTTGACCGTGAAGGTGAGCTGGCCGACTAGGAGGGGGAGTTCAGCTGCATGGACAGGCTGTAGCTCCAGGAGAGAGTGACACATCTGAGCTAGCAGGAGCCACACTCTGGTATCCTTCCCGGAGCCAGGCCAGGAGCTGGAATCTCGGTGCCCGAGGGGCCAGCACACAACAGGGTCTGCACTGGCCAGGGATCCATGGCCCCCAGGGAGATTCCACTCTGCCCTCTCCCCGCTACTGCCTGGCCTCACCTCTCCTCACTGTGGGGCTGCAGGACCCGGAACCAGGTCCTATAGGGACGGTGCGACAGTCCGCTTAATGGTCAGGTTTCCCCAAGGACCCAGTGGGATGCCAGGGCACGGGGAAAAGACAGGGTCTGGGTTCCGTTATCCACCACGACCTTGGGCACTTGGCAGTAGGAAGAGATACCCACCAACAAGTTCGGAGGGCTATAGCTCAAAAGGCCTCAACTTACTCGGCTGTCACTTGGGCTGCAGAGATGCAGTGTCCCAGGGTTCCGACAGTCTTGTAGAAGTGTCTTTTGGCCTTGGATACCCATCCCCGAACCCCTGAGATCCCAGTCTTGGGAACATGGTTTCTAACCCCTCGAGGTGCTTTTCAGCAGAGGACAGACTCGGGGCTTGGGGGGCTGAGGATCTGGCTACGGAAAACGTGGCAGAGCACAGGGCCACCAGTCTGGAGACCAAGGTCAGGGCCCTCCTTGTTGCAGCCTCAGGATCCCCATGTGGAAGAGGATCCAGAATCACTGCACAGTTAGGGTGAGGAGGCCTTAGGACGGAACGGAACCCCAGGACCAGAGACGGAAACGGGGACAAGGGAGGCTTCTGAAGGTTCTCACATCGCCTATGGAACCCACAGATCTGCTCCTGTGAGAGACACAGACACAGAGACAGAGAATGAACACAGGACAGAGGGAACCAGTAGAAGTCACAGGCTCCATCAGCTTAGAAATGACATCCCGGCATTTTGTGCCATTCTCTTCCTGAGAGCGCCGTCACATTGGCCATCCACCCTGGAGGGGAGGGGATTCCAAAGGGATGTGTGACCAGGACTCAGGGCTGCCAGGAGCCACGGTGGGGACTGCCCAGCACTTGGGCACAGACGTGGACCATGGACCTGATCCTAACTGTAATGGGAGACCCTGGACGTCTGTGTTGGGAGAGGACAAGGTCAGAATCACGTCTTGACTACCTTCCCACGGGGGCTGGGACACAGGCAGGACGGGGGTGGGTTTGCCTGGCCCCAGAGCAGATTCAAGCCCCTCTGAGCTGTGTTCCATGCCAAGCGCAGACCCTGGCTCATTCTTGCAATGCCAGGTTTGCACCAGCTTCCTGTGATAACAGACACGGAACATGTGTGGAGGTCCCTAACACTACTATTAACCTGTACCCTAAAACTAACCAGTACCCTGACCCTAACACCTACCCAAACCCTAACCCCTAACCCTAACCCTAATCCGAACCCTAAACCTAAAGCGTAACCTAACCCTAACCCGTACCATAAATGGAACCCTAAAACTAAAACCTAACCTGTACCGTAAACCGTGCCCTAACACGTACCCTATCACTAACCCCTACCCTAACCCGTACCCTAACACTATCCCGTAACCTAACCCTCTCCCGTACCCTAACCCATGCCCTAACCCGGACCCAACTCTAACCCTAACCCTGGGTCAAATAGAGAAAAGAGGAAATCCCCGGAAGTTTGGGGTTCATGAGAAATTTGACCGCCAATCCTGACAGGAAGATGACACTGTGCCAAATGGAACTGCTGCTTTCTCAGAACCCTGACAACCTGTGAAATGCTGCATCACTGACTCACAGGCTGATGTTCAAAAACTTGAGTCTCCTAGATCCAGAGCAGATACGTACTGTCAGCTGGGGATAAGTAGGTCCTCTGACCTATGGCCTACACACCTGCTTCCATTTCTCGGAGAAGGGGAAAGACACACTTGTTGCTAAGTAGTCAATATCTTCATTCTAAAGTAGACCAATGACTTTGACATTTTGGTGAAGCGAAATTACTCTTCCAAATGAACAAATCAACTCACCTGTTCCTCATGCAACTTGTGTGCGATCTGGTTTACTCCAGCCTCCAGGCCGAACCTGGAGGATCCACCTGTATCATCTTGACAGCCCATGACCAGCACCAGGACCCCTGGGGGGAAATGCTGGATTTGGGGCAGGACTCTGGGGCTTCTTGCCACCACACCTGTGCCTGAGGAAGCGGGAACCTGGAGGACCCGCCCAGATGATTCTGATGGAACATTAGCACCCTCCCTGAGGACATGGGGCACAGGGCTGACGTTGGAGGAGTGCTCTGGGGCTTCTTGCCGCCACACCTCTGGCTGGGGGGAGCGGGAACCTGGAGGGCCCTCCCGACAATCCCAAAGGACCATTAGCAATATCCCTTGGGAACAAGGGGCTAAATGCTGAAATTGGGGGATGGCTCCGGGGCTTCTCGCTACCGGACCTGTGCCTAGGCGAGCAGGAATAGAAGGACCCTCCCAGACAATCATAACGGACCATTACCACCATCGCCCTGAGGACATAGGGCACATTGCTCAGTTGGAGTCCCTTGGTCCTGAAACCAGCAGGAACGGAGCTCAAAGGACAGAGAGGCGACTCCAGGAGCACTTTCATCCTAGGAAAGGCAACTCGCTGGAGGGCACAGAAGCAGCAAACCCCACCGACCCGCAGGCCATTGGAACAGGATGAACTCCTGCCCTTACTTAGCACGTTGTCCGTCTTCGTGTGTGCACAGTGACTGGCCCCCCCAGGGCTGGTGCACTTCTAGAGGAGCGTTAGACACTTTTCAGTGCTTGCTCGTGGTTCAGAGGACCAAAGACCAAAGAAGCAGAGGATACCGTCTTCCTCTGGAGCTGGGGAAGGCAGCCAAAATCCTGGGGCGGGACCGAGTGCAGGAGTGTGTTCTTTCTGAAGCCCCTGTCTTCGGTGGCTGTTGTTGTGTCTAAAAATGGCCCTCTCCGCCCCAGAGTCAGGAGCAGTGACAGGCTCTCTCCGACCCTAGCCCAGGACCACGACCCGAAACCATCCTGGTTTGGTGGGACAGGTCTCCTGCAGGAGCTGTGGAGGGGACTGGCCCCTCTCCCCTCCCCGGCTCCAGGATGCCCGGGCCTGCTAGAGCTCTTCATCTGAGTAGGAGTCTTGGAGAACAAGTGTATCTCGTCAGCCCCGCAAGTGAAATAACCAAAGCCCAACGCTCATGTTCTAACAGAAGCAGAATTTCAATGTACTGTTTTGGGGGAAGCCTCCTCCCCTCTTATGTGGCCTTGGGGGTCCCCAGGGAAAGCCTTCTTTCGTCTCCTTCCCTCAGAGAGAGGAGCCGGCCAAACGTCCCGCGGTCCCCACCGTGTCCCAGTGCAAAGGAAGAGCGACACGCAGGGCCCTGATGTCAGGAGTGTCGCCGGCCACTGCTCCTCGGCTCCCAGCTAGTGGCCTGGCGGCTGCATGGAAGAGCTAAATTGCTTTCCGGGGAAGGAGTGCTCACTTCCCACAACGCTCACCATCCCCCTGTGCACTCTGCAATCCAGGCTCCGT
>NW_027398237.1:0-12734 GCF_003265705.2 Callorhinus ursinus
AGAGATGTATCAACTACCAAAATTGAACCAGGAAGAAATAGAAAACCTGAACAGACCTATAACCACTAAGGAAATTGAAGCAGTCATCAAAAATCTCCCAACAAACAAGAGCCCAGGGCCAGATGGCCTCCCAGGGGAATTCTAACAAACATTTAAAGAAGAACTAATACCTATTCTTCTGAAACTGTTCCAAAAAAATAGAAATGGAAGGAAAACTTCCAAACTCGTTTTATGAGGCCACCATTACCTTGATCCCCAAACCAGACAAAGACCCCATCAAAAAGGAGAATTACAGACCAATATCCTTGATGAACATGGATGCAAAAATTCTCACCAAAATACTAGCCAATAGGATCCAACAGTACACTAAAAGGATTATTCACCACGCCCAAGTGAGATTTATCCCTGGGCTGCAAGGTTGGTTCAACATCCACAAATCAATCAATGTGATACAATACATTAACAAAAGAAAGAACAAGAACCATATGATCCTCTCAAGAGATGCAGAAAAAGCATTTGACAAAGTACAGCATCCTTTCTTGATCAAAACTCTCCAGCGTAGAGGGATAGAAGGTACATACCTCAATATCATAAAAGCCATCTATGAAAAACCCACAGCGAATATCATTCTCAATGGGGAAAAACTGAGAGCTTTCCACCTAAGGTCAGGAATGTGGCAGGGATGTCCACTATCACCACTACTATTCAACATCGTATTAGAAGTCCTAGCCACAGCAATCAGAAAACAAAAAGAAATCAAAGGCATCCAAATCGGCAAAGAAGAAGTCAAACTCTCACTGTTTGCAGATGATATGATACTTTATGTGGAAAACCCAAAAGACTCCACCCCAAAACTGCTAGAACTCATACAGGAATTCAGTAAAGTGGCAGGATATCAAATCAATGCACAAAAATCAGTGGCGTTCCTATACACCAACAACAAGACAGAAGAGAGACAAATCAAGGAGTCGATCCCATTTACAATTGCACCCCAAATCATAAGATAGCTAGGAATAAATCTAACCAAAGAAGCAAAGAATCTATACTCAGAAAACTATAAAATATTCATGAAAGAAATTGAGGAAGACACAAAGAAATGGAAAAACATTCCATGCTCATGGATTGGAAGAACAAATATTGTGAAGATGTCAATGCTACCTAGAGCAATCTATACATTTAATGCAATCCCTATCAAAATACCATCAACTTTTTTCGAAGAAATGGAACAAATAATCCTAAAATTTGTATGGAACGAGAAAATACCCTGAATAACCAGAGGAATGTTGAAAAAGAAAAGCAAAGCTGGTTTTTAATTTTTCTGAAGTTTTCTAAATTTTCTAAGCACAGATATTTTACATATTTCATTTAGTACAGATAACTTCCATTTACTCCTCACCCAGATTTACCAATTGTCAGTACTTTTCAGACACTCACACAGACATATGTATTTATGTGTAGTCTGTCATCTCTAATCTTTCCTTCCCAGTGCATTACATCTGAAGGCACATTGTTTAAGTTTTTCCCATTTTCGTGATGTTTACTTTGATCACTTGATTAAGTTGGTGTCCCCCGATTTGTTCCAGTTCATAGATACCATTTATTTTTCTTTACCATTGATTTCCACTTTTAGTTACATAAACTAAAGAGAAAGACTTTGAAATTCTGTTCCTCTTTAAACATTCATCCAGTGGTTAAAATACTCATTCATGATTCTTGCGTAAATTAATGTATAATCATTATACTATAAAAAGGAGCTTTGAATCCTACTTTATGTAGTTGTTTACTTACTTTCAGCATGGACTCATGGATTATTATTTTATTCAATAGTAATTACTGTCATTATTCATTTTGAGGTTAACTCTTCCCCTAGTATGGCCAGCCTCATCGAGTTGGCTCTGTACCATTTTGACATGTCCTTTTCATTTTTGGAACACTTCTTTATTTTTTGACATAACAAGATGTTCCAAGCTCAACTTTTATTTTTACTGCAATGACTTTGGAGTTAGCCAAATTGTTAAGGAGACCTGTTTTCTTTTAATCTGCTAAATTAACTTTTTTAATATTCTAACAATATTATAGATTCTTTTGGATTTTAATACATGTAATCATGAAATCTGCTAATAACGGTGGTTTTATATATTTATTTACAATCCCTTTATCATTTTTCCCTTATGGCATTGGGTAGGGCTTCCCAATGTTAAATAAAAAAGTTATATTAGGCATCCTTGTCTCTTCTCTGACTTCAGAGAGAAAGCTTTCAACATGACACTTTAAGGATGATGTTTGTACTATATTCTTTGTAGATACCTTCTTAAGATTAAGTTAAGTCCTTTCTGTTCCTAATTGCTAAGTTTTTAAAAAATCCTAAATGACAATATATTAGTTTCCTATTGCTGCTGTAACAAATTGCCACAGAATTAGTGGCTTAACAACAGTACTGATTGATTTCTTGCAGATCTGGAAGTTAGAAGCCCCAAGTGGGTCAGCAAAGTTGCATTCCTTTTCAAGGCCCTAAGGGAGATTGTGTTTCCTTATCTCTTAACAGTTCCCATAGACTTTCTCCATTCCTTGGTTCATGGCCTTGCATCCTTCCAAACTCTGTTTTTTGTTGTAACATCTCCTCCTCTGACACTGACTTCCTCCTTCCTTCTTATGAAGACTCTTTTGATTACATTGGCCCAATCAGAATAATCCAGGACAATATCTCCATATCAGGATCCTACAATTAATCACATGTACAGAGTCCCTTTTACCATGTAAGGCATCATATTCACAGGTTCTGGGGATTAAAGCACATACATCTTTGGGGGGCATTTTTCAGCCTACCACAGATAATAAATATTATCAAATAAATTTTCTGCATTGAGATGATCATAATATGTTCTTTTTTATGCTGTACATATGGTGACTTCACTTCCAGTGTTCCATGTTAAACAACCTTGCATTCCTGGAATAAGTCAGATTCTTTGTAATACACTTCGTTTATGTGGTGTAAGATTTCAGTTGCATCTATCTTAAGTAAAATTGGCCTGTATTTTTTTCTTTTGATATCTTAGGTGTTTTTTGTTTTGTTTTTTAGATTATATTTATTTATTTTAGAGAGAGAGAGAGTGGCGGGGGAGGGACAGAGAGAGAGGGGGGAAAAAAGCAGACTCCCTGCTGAGTGCAGAGTCTGATGCGGGGCTCAATCCCATGACTCTGAGATCATGACCTGAACAGAAATCAAAAAGTCAGATGCTTAATCGACTGAGCCATCCAGCGCCCCAGTTTTTGTTTGTTTGTTTGTTTTTAATTGCTATGATTTGGGCCTCAAATAATGAGTTGAGGAGTGCTTTTCTTTTTTTTCTGGTTTCATTACAGTTTCTGCTTTTGTCATTATTATTTCCTTTCTATAAGTTTAATTAACTTTTTCTAACTTCTTTAAATGGGTGTTTAGCTCACAGATGTTCAGCTTTCTTTCTTTTCTGATATACATACATTAATTAATGCTAAAAATGTCCCTCTGACATGACTTTAGTTGCAGCAAACAAGTTTTGATATATAGTCTTTTTATTGTCATTAATCAAAATACAGTAATATACTTTTCCTTTTGATTTTTTTCTTTGACCCACAACTTCTAACCTTTCTCTTCTTAAATACATATATACATACATACAGATTTTCTCTGTGGGTGTATTTATCCAAATTGCTAGTTTGCCATTACAACAGTGGTATTCTCTATGACTATCTTTGACTATTTCTACCATAAACAATGTATACTATTTTTCTTTTTGTGTCAAATTTATATTTGTATATATAAATTTATATTTATAAAAATGCCATATAAACATTAACAAAAACAAAACTGGAAGGGAATTATTAATATCTGATAAAACAGAACCTAAGGCAAGAAGAATTGAATAGAAACAGAAAATAATGAAAGAAGAAGAATTCACAAGAAATATGTAAGAATCACGAGTGTGTGTGCAACTAAAAAATATAGTCTTTACCTGTATAAAGCAAAAACTGACAGAATTTGATGTTAAATTTCACAAACTAACAATGGTATGGTATATTTTAAGTCTATAAGAAACTCCATAGACCATGCAGCCAAAAGTAAAGTAGTAAGGATATAGACATTTTTAAAAAAAAGATTTATTTATTTGAGAGAGGGAGTAGGAGGGAGGGACAGAGGGAGAGGGGGAGAGAAAATCTCAAGCAGACTCCCTGCTAAGCATGGAGCCCATCACAGGGCTCCATCTCACAACTCTGAGATCTTGACCTGAGCCCAGATCAAAACAACAACCCCTAACTGACTGAGCCACCTAGGCTCCCCAGAATATAGACATTTTGAATGAAACACTTACAAAGTGGGGGAATGAGGAAGGGAGGAAAAGAGGGAAGGGGAGAGAGAGAGAGAGAGAGAAAGAATTTTACACCAAAGAAATAGAAAATACACCTTCATTTCAAGTATATAAAAAACATTTATTAAAATTGGGCTCATACATTCCACACTCTCTCTGACTAAAATAAAATTAATTTAATAATTCAATAATAGGGACACCTAGGTGGCTCAGTCAGTTAAATGTCTGCCCTCAGCTCAGGTCATGATCTAAGGGTCCTGGGATTGAGCCCCACATCAGGCTCCTTGCTCTGTGGGGAGCCTGCTTCTCCCTCTGCCTTGGGCTCCCCCTGTTTGGGCACTCTCATTCTCGCTCTCTCTCTCTGACAAATAAATAAAATCTTTAAAAAAATAATTCAACAATAAATTGGTGATTAAAATTATAAAAGCTAGAAATTCATGAAGGCACTTCTAAATTTATAATAGAAATTTAAAAATATTTAGAGTTGAAAAATAAGTATTAAATAATAAAATTTTTAGTATCTAAGATATTCATTGTAATAAATTTATAGTTTTAAATGCCTTTATTAAAAAAATAATATTTGGGAATGAGTGTCACTTTCAACTCATGAAGCTAGGAAAGTCCCAAAGAACAGACTTTTAATTAGGGAGAAGAAAATTTCAAAAATAAGATAAAAAATTAATGTAAAATGAGTCAAAGAAACAAAAGAGAAGATTAACAAAACTAAATATAATTCTTTAATGAACTAATAGTAACACTTCCAACAAGAGTAATCAAGTAAAACAAAAAAATTAAGATATGAAATCAAGGGAAACAACCACAGAAATTGTATCAATTTTTAATTAAATTATTAATTAATTTAATAAAATAAATAAGAGAATTAATTAATTAAATTAAATAAATAAGAGAATACCATAACAAAAATTGAAAACCTTGATTAAATATAAATATTTCTAGAAAAATGTTATATAATCTTTTAAAAAACAACAGAAAAGTGTGATAAACCAGTAGCTTTTAAATAAATTTATAATCAAAATTATTGTCTTCAGTCCACAATAGCCAAACTGTGGAAAGAGCCAAGATGCCCATCGACAGATGAATGGATAAAGAAGATGTGGTATATATACACAATGGAATACTATGCAGCCATCAAAAGGAATGAGATCTTGCCATTTGCAACGACGTGGATGGAACTGGAGGGTGTTATGCTGAGTGAAATAAGTCAATCAGAGAAAGACATGTATCACATGACCTCACTGATATGAGGAATTCTTAATCTCAGGAAACAAACTGAGTGTTACTGGAGTGGTTGGGGGTGGGAGGGATGGGGTGGCTGGGTGATAGACATTGGGGAGGGTATGTGCTATGGTGAGCGCTGTGAATTGTGCAAGACTGTTGAATCACAGATCTGTACTTCTGAAACAAATAACGCAACATATTTTAAGAAAAAAGGAAAAGAAGAAGATAACAGGAGAGGAAGAAAAGGGGAGTATGTCAGAGGGGGAGACGAACCATGAGAGATGATGGACTCTGAAAAACAAACTGAGGGTTCTAGAGGGGAGGGGGGTAGGGGGACGGGTTAGCCTGGTGATGGGTATTGAGGAGGGCACGTTCTGCATGGAGCACTGGGTGTTATGAACAAACAATGAATCATGGAACACTGCACCAAAAACTAATGATGTAATATATGGTGATTAATATAACAATAAAAAAAATTAAAAAAAATTATTGTCTTCATTCCCATTATCCTTTCTTCCAACAAAACACACACACACAAAAAAACCACAACAAACTGACAATTCTCAAGGTGAATTTTTCTAACCTAAAAAAACTAACAAATACAAAATATTTGACAAAATAGAAGAAGAAGGAAAGTCAGTCATAACTCATTTTATAAGACAAGTAATAACCTTGAAATCAAAACCAGACAAGGACAGAAAAAGAAAATGAAATTATGAACATAATTATAAAATTTCTGAATACAAGAAAAAGAAATTAAATGATTTAATATACATGTCACAGTCAATATCTGTCCAATAAATGAAGAACAGTTCAGCTTTAAAAGAATTCTGTAGAAAAATGGGGAAATAATCTGAGCAGGAAATGCACTTAAGAGAAAACCTATAAGTGCAGCAATAGATATTAAACCTCACAATACCAAAACAAAAAAGAAGAACATTTTTATAGGCATAAAGTTGGTAAAATTTAAGAAGTCTGACAGTATTAATATTGACAAAAACAGAAAGAAGCTTGCAAAGTTTGGAATTTCCATCTTGAGTGGGAGTATAAATTGCTACAACTACAAACACTTTGTTTAACAATTGGGTTACATACAATACATTGAAGATGTGTACAGCTGATGATGCCACAATTCCTCCTTAGAAAAAAACCTTGCAGAAATTTACAAAATGTCAGATGGAATGTATCAATTGTAGCTCTGTTTCAAAGAGCACTAAAATTAGAAATAACCGAAAAAGCTTTCAAAAGAGAACGGGTAAATTGTCAGTTATTGCAGTTATTGTTAATATCAGACACTAGTCCTTAAGTAGTAAGCATGGAAGTTTAGTATCAGACACTAGTCTATAAGTAGTAAGCATGGAAGGTTAAATGAATGAGCTACAGCTACATATATCAGGATTAATAAGTGTCTAAAGCATAAGGCTAAGTAAAAAAATTGTAGAATGACACAATATTTTATATATATATACGATTTATAATTTATGAGCTACCTATCTCTTTTTGTTCCTTTTTCTCTGTTTTCTTTTGAAATAACACAATTTATAGTAGTCTTTTATTTTTCTATGCAGTCTTAGAAGTTCTAATTGTATTATTATTTTACTAGGTGTTCTGGAATTTTTAAAAACATATATAATGACTTTTATTTTCAAACATATGCTACAACTATGTAACATTTTTTCCCTTCTCTCATGCATAACACAGGACCCATCATACTACAACTATGCATTAATCGTTTTAACCTACCATCTCACTTTTTTTCAGTAGAGTTATATTTTACATTTCCAAAAATATATAAAGCTGTTGGTGGTTTTTGCAGTCAATAAATAACTAAATTTAGTGACATTTTATCAATTTCTGAGCTTGCTTCTCTGCTTGATGACAGTCTTTATTTTTTTCAAGCAGAGTATCTGTAGTAGATAACAGTCTTCATGTTTATATGCTTGAAAATGTTTTCATTTTTTTTCTGTAGGTATTTTATTTATTTATTTATTTAATTAACATAATGTATTATTTGTTTCAGGGGTATAGGCCTGTGATTCATCAGTCTTACACAGTTCACAGCGCTCACCATAGCACATACCCTCCCCAATGTCCATCACCCAGCCATCCCATCCCTCCCAACCCCTTCCACTCCAGCAACCCTCAGTTTGTTTCCTGAGATTGAGTCTCTTAAGGTTTGTCCCCCACTCTGGTTTTGTCTTGTTTCATTTTTTCTTCCCTTTCCATATTATCCTCTGTCTTGTTTCTTAAATTCCTCATATCAGTGATATCATATGATAATTGTCTTTCTCTGATTGACTTATTTCGCTTAGCATAATACCCTCTAGTTCCATCCACGTCATTGCAATGGCAAGATTTCTTTTTTATTTTATTTTATTTATTTATTTGACTGAGAGAGACACAGTGAAAGAGGAAACAAAAGCAAGGGGAGAGGGAGAGGGAGAATCAGGCTTCTGCAGAGCAGGGAGCCCAATGCGGAGCTCAACCCCAGGACCCTGGGATCATGACCTGAGCCAAAGGCAGACACTTAACAACTGAGCCATCCAGGCACCCCATGATTTCATTTTTTGATGGCTGCATAATATTCCATTGTATATGTCTACCACATCTTTATCCATTCATCTATTGCTAGACATCTTGGCTCTTTCCATAGTTTGGCTATTGTGGACATTGCTGCTATAAACATTGGGGTGCATGTACCCCTTTGGATCCCTACATTTGTATCTTTGGGGTAAATACCCAGTAATGCCATTGCTGGGTCATAGTGTAGCTTTATTTTCAATTTTTTGAGGAACCTCCATACTGTTTTCCAGAGTGGCTGCACCAGTTTGCATTCCCACCAACAGTGTAGGAGTGTTCCCCTTTCTCTGCATCTTCGCCAACATCTTTCATTTCCTGACTTGTTAATTTTACCCATTCTGACTGGTGTGAGGTGGTATCTCATTGAGGTTTTGATTTGGATTTCCCTGATGCCAAGTGATGTTGAGCAATTTTTCATGTGTTTATTGGCCATTTGGATGTCTTCTTTGCAGAAACATTTGTTCATGTCTTCTGCCTGTTTCTTGAGTGGATTATTTGTTCTTTGGGTGTTGAGTTTGATAAGTTCTTTACAGATTTTGGATACTAGCCCTTTATCTGGTATGTTATTTGCAAATATCATCGCCCATTCTATTGGTTGTCTTTTGGTTTTGTTGACTGTTTCCTTTGCTGTGCAAAAGCTTTTTATCTGGGAGGATGGAGCAAGATGGAGGAGGTGTAGGAGACCTGGATTTCGTCTGGTCTCAGGAATTCAGCTGAATAGGGATCAAACCATTCTGAACACCTATGAACTCAACAGGAGATCGAAGAAAAGAATAGCAACAACTCTCTGAACAGAAAAGTGACCAATTTCTGGAAGGTAGGACGTGCGGAGAAGTGAATCTGAGGAGATAATTTGGGAGGATAGGTGGCGGGGGAGGGGTCCTCCGTCAGCTACTTCCGGCAAGTGATAGAGCAGCGGAGCACAAAATCGGAACATTTAGAAGTCGGCTCCGCTGAGGGATGTCGCTCCAGTGGCTAAGCAGGGGGTGGAACCCTCGTGGGACCGTGTGGTCTCAGGACCCTCGGGGTCACAGAAAGACCAGGGGTGCATGAGTGTGCCAGAGCTCCCATGTATAGGAGCAGGGAAGCTGGCTGCAGAGGTGGAGCAGAGGCGTGGGCTCTCAGCACAGGGTTGCCATAAACTGTGATCCACAGCACAGTTGGGCCACTGCTCCTCCAGCAGGGACCCAACAAGCGGCAGATCTGGGGAGACTCCCCTTCCTCCCATGGAGGGGTGGCGCAGGAGCTCATCGCAGGGATCTGCTGGGTTTGGAGACTCCATACGGGGTCGGGTGCCAGAGATAGAAACGCTGGATCACAAGCCGGGTGAGCACAGAGTGCGGCTGGAGACTGGGAACACGGGAGTGATTGACTGCGTTTCTCTGGGGGCACACTGAGTCTCAAAGTCTCAGCTCCTCCAGGGCAGAGATTAGGAGGCTGCCATTTTCACTCTCATCCTCCAAAGCTGTGCAGAAAGCTTCCAAGGAACAAAAGCTCCGGAGAGCAAACCCGAGCAGATTACTTAGCCGGACCCAGGAAGGACGGGGCAATTGCGCCTCTGGCAAAGACATTTGGGAACCATGGCAACATGCCCCTCCCCCAGATCAGCAAGAACAGCCAGCCAAGACCAAGTTTACCGATCAATGAGAACGGCAGAACGCCAGCACTGGGGGAATACTGCACATAGAATTCATGGCTTTTTTACCATAATTCTTTAATTTTTCAAAGTTAATTTTTTTAACTTTCTTTTTTTTTGAATTTTTCTTTTTCCCTTTTTCAACCAACATCTTATCAATCCCCTTTTTAAAAAAACATTTTTATTTTTCATTTTTAGAGTCATATTCTATCCCTTCATGGTAGTTACCCTTCTTTTTGGCATATATACATAAGTTGTTCTCTCTTTAAAATTTTGAGATACAGTTTCTTCTGACAGATCAAAATATACCCTAAATCTCTAGTGTATGGCTTTGTTCTAGTCTCCTGCCTGATCACATTCTCTCCTTTCTTTTTCTTTTTTTTAAATCCTCTTCTTTCTTTTTTCAAACAACTTCTTATCTTATCAATTCCTTTTATAAAATCTTTTATAATTTTCATCTGTACAGTCAAATTCCATCCCTTCATCGTATTAACCCTTATTTTTGTACATATATAAGTTTTAATTTTTTTAAAGTTTTGGGGAGCACTTTTTTCTAACAGACCAAAATACACCCAAAATCTAGTATGTGACACCAATCATATTTGATCATATTCTGTTTTTTTCTTTTGTTCTGTTTTTATTTGTTTTTATCTTTTTCTTTACCTTTTTTTTCTTTTTCATTTTTCTTCCTTTCCCTTTTTTTCCCCCAGCTTCAGGTCTTTTCTGATTTGTTTCGAGTATATTTTCTGGGGACGTTGGTACCCTGTTAACATTTTGTTCTCTCATTCATCTATTCTCCTCTGGAAAAATGACAAGACTGAAAAAATCACCTCAACAAAAAGAACAAGAGGCAATACTGACTGTCAGGGACCTACTCATATGGACGTTAGTACGATGTTGGAACTAGAGTTCAGAATGACGATTTTAAAGATACTAGCTGGGCTTGAAAAAAACCATGGAAGTTATTAGAGAAACCCTTCCTGGAGAAATAAAAGAACTAAAATCTAACCAAGTCGAAATCAAAAAGGCTATTAATGAGGTGCAATAAAAAATGGGGCCGCTAATTGCTAGGATAAATGAGGCAGAAGAGAGAATTAGTGATACAGAAGACCAAATGATGGAAAATAAAGAAGCTGAGAAAAAAAGAGCTAACAATACTGGATCACGAGGGCAGAGTTCAAGAGATAAGTGATACCATAAGATGAAACAACATTAGAATAATTGGGATCCCAGAGGAAGAAGAAACAGAGAGAAGGGCAGAAGGTATATTGGAGCAAATTATAGATGATAACTTCCCTAATGTGGGGAAGGAAACAGGCATCAAAATCCAGGAGGCAGAGAGAACCCCTCTCAAAATCAATAAAAAGAGGTTAACACCCCAACATCTAATAGTAAAACTTACAAGTCTCAGAGACAAAGAGAAAACCCTGAGGGCAGCTCGGGAGAAGAGATCTGTAACCTACAATGGTAGAAACATGAGATTGGCAACAGACCTATCCACAGAGACCTGGCAGGCCAGAAAGGACTGGCATGATATATTCAGAACACTTAATGAGAAAAATATGCAGCCAAGAATACTATATCCAGCTAGGCTGTCATTGAAAATAGAAGGAGAGATAAAAGGCTTCCAGAACAAACAAAAACTAAAGGAATTTGAAACATGAAACCAGCCCTACAAGAAATATTGAAAGGGCTCCTCTAAACAAAGAGAGAGCCTTAAAGGCAAAATAGACCAGAAAGAAACAGACAGTATACAGTATCAGTGACCTTACAGGCAACACAATGGCAATAAATTCATATCTTCAATAGTTACCCTGAATGTAAATAGGCTAAATGCCACAATCAAAAGACACAGGCTATCAGATTGGATAAAAAACAAGACTGGTTGATATGCTGCCTGCAAGAAACTCATTTTAGTCCCAACGATACCTCCAGATTGAAAATGAGGGCATGGAAAACCATTTACCATGCAAATGGACACCAAAAGAAAGCTGGGGTGGCAATCCTTATAACAGACAATTTAGATTATAAGCCAAAGACTATAATAAGAGATGAGGAAGGACACTATATCCTACTTAAAGGGTTTATCCAACAAGAAGACCTAACAATTGTAAATATCTATGCCCCTAACATGGGAGCAGCCAATTATATAAGACAATTAAACACAAAAGCAAAGAAACACATCGACAACAATACAATAATAGTGGGGGACTTTAACACCCCCCTCATTGAAATGGACAGAACATCTAAGCAAAAGATGAACAAGGAAATAAAGACTTTAAATGACACACTGGACCAAATGAACTTCACAGATACATTCAGAACATTCCATCCCAAAGCAAGAGAATACACATTCTTCTCTAGTGCCCATGGAACATTCTCCAGAATTGATCACATCCTAGGTCAAAAATCAGGGCTCAACAAGTACCAAAAGATTAGGATCATTCCCTGCATATTTTCAGACCACAATGCTTTGAAACTACAACTCAATCACAAGAGGAAAGTCGGAAAGAACTCAAACACATGGAGGCTAAAGAGCATCCTACTAAAGAATGAATGGGTCAACCGGGAAATTAAAGAAGAATTAAAATAATTCATGGAAACCAATGAAAATGAAAACACAACTGTTCAAAAGCTTTGGGATGCAGCAAAGGCAGGCCTAAGAGGAAAGTATATAGCAATACAAGCCTTTCTCAACAAACAAGAAAGGTCTCAAATACACAACCTAATCCTACACCTAAAGGAGCTGGAAAGAGAACAGCAAATAAAGCCTAAAGCAGCAGGAGAAGAGAAGTAATAAAGATCAGAGCAGAAATCAATGAACTAGAAACCAAAAGAACAGTAGAACAGATCAATGAAACTAGGAGCTGGTTCCTTGAAAGAATTAATAAGATTGATAAACCCCTGGCCAGACTTACCAAAAAGAAAAGGGAAAT